>NW_019264091.1:451536-615104 GCF_002742605.1 Olea europaea var. sylvestris | reverse complement strand
TCGATTCCAAACGAATCAGACTAGCAAATTGCCAAAAATGAATAAATCGAAGTTATCAAGAAATCAAAAGCCACTTTTCATTGACTCGATTCCAATCAAATTAAACTAGCAATTCACCAAAAACGAACAAACCCAAAGTTATCTTAAAATCAAAAATCACTTTTCATTGACTCGATTCCAATCGAATTACACAAGTAATTCGCCAAACACAAACAAGCTCGAATTATCGTGAAATCAAAAATCACTTTTAATTGGCTCGATTCCAATTGAATTACACTTGCATTTTGCCAAAAATGAATAAATTCGAAGTTATCTTGAAATCAAAAATCACTTTTCATTGGCTCGATTCCAAACGAATTAGACTAGCGATTCGCCAAAATGAACAAACCCAAAGTTATCATGAAATCAAAACCTACTTTTCATTCATTCGATTCCAATCGAATTAGACTAGCAATTTGCCAAAAACGAACAAACCAAAGTTATCAAGAAATCCAAAGCCAAATTTCATTGGCTCGATTCCAATCGAATTAGACTAGCTATTCGCTATAAACAAACAAACCTGAAATTATCATGAAATCAAAACCACTTTTCATTGGCTCGATTCCAATCAAATTAGACTAGCAATTCGCCACAAAAAGAAAGAAACCGAAGTTATCATGAAACCAAAAACCTCTTTTCATTGGCTCCATTACAATCGAATTAATCTAGCTATTCGCCAAAAATGAAAAAACCTAAAGTTATCACGAAATCAAAATCCACATTTCATTGGCTCGATTCCAATTGAATTAGACTAGCAATTTGCCAAAAATGAAAAAATCCGAGATTATAATGAAATCAAAAACCACATTTCAATGGCTCGATTCCTATCGAATTAGACTAGCAATTTGTCAAAAATGAACAAACCCGAAGTTATCAAGAATTCAAACACCACATTTCATTGGCTCGATTCCAATCGAATTAGACAAACAATTCGCAAAAAATGAACAAACAAGAAGTTCTCAAGAATTCCAAAGGGACTTTTTGTTGGCTCGATTCAAATCGAATTAGACTAGCAATTTGGCAAAACAAACAAACATGACCCTCTTTTAATTCGATCGATTCCAATCGAATTAGTCCAGCTATTCGCCAAAAATGAACAAACCCGAAGTTATCATGAAATAAAAAATGACATTTCATTGGTTCGATTTCAATCTAATTCGACTTGCAATTTGCGAAAAACGAACAAACCCGAAGCTACCATGAAATCGAAAACCACATTTCATTGGCTCGATTCGAATCGAATTAGACTAGCAATTCGCCAAAAAAGAACAAACCCGTAGTTATCATGAAATCAAAAACCACATTTCATTGGCTCGATTCCAATCGAATTAGACTAGCAATTTGCCAAAAACGAACAAACCCGAAGTTATCATGAAATTAAAAACCACATTTCATTGGCTCGATTCCAATCGAATTAGACTAGCAACTCGCAAAAAAGGAAAAAACCCGAAGTTATCATGAAATCAAAAATCACTTTTCATTGGCTCAATTCCAATCGAAATAGACTAGCAATTCGCAAAAAATAATCAACCCCGAAGTTATCTTAAAATTGACAACCACTTTTCATTGGCTCGATTCCAATCAAATTACACTAGCAGTTCGCCAAAGAGAACAAACCCGAAGTTATCGTGAAATCAAAAGCCACTTTTCATTGGCTCGATTCCAATTGAATTAGACTAGTAATCCGACGGAACGAACAGACCCGAAGTTACAATAAAATCAAAATTCACTTTTCATTCGTTCGATTCCAATCGAATTAGACTAGCAATTTGCCAAGAAATGAACAAACCGAAGTTATCAAGAAATCAAAAGCCACTTTTCATTGGCTCGATTCCAATCGAATTAGACGAGCAATTCATCGAAAACGAACAAGCCCGAATTATCATGAAATCAAAAACAACTTTTCATTAGCTCGATTCCAATTGAATTACACTTGCATTTCGCCAAAAATGAATAAACTCGAAGTTATCATGAAATCAAAAATCACTTTTCATAGGCTCGATTCCAATTGAATTAGACTAGCAATTCGCCAAAAATAAAAAAAAAACCCAAAATTATATGAAAATCAAAAACCACATTTCGTTGGCTCGATTCCAATAGAATTAGACTAGCGATTTGTCAAAAACGAACAAACCCGAAGTTATCATGAAAACAAACACTACATTTCATTGGCTCGATTCCAATCGAAATAGACTAACAATTAGCAAAAAACGAACAAACCCGAAGTTGTCATGAAATCAAAACCGACTTTTCATTGGGTCGATTCAAATCGAATTCAACTAGCAATTTGCCAAAAGTAACAAACCCGAAGTTATCGTGATATCAAAACCCACTTTTCATTCGATCGATTCCAATCGAAATAGACTAGCAATTCACCAAAAGCGAACAAACCCGAAGTTATCACGAAGTCAAAAACCACATTTATTGGCTCAATTCCAATCGAATTAGACTAGCAATTCGCCAAAAACGAACAAGCCCGAAGTTGTCATGAAATCAAAAATCACATTTCATTGGTTCGATTCCAATCGAATTAGACTAGTAATTCGCCAAGAAATGAAAAAACCTGAAGTTATCATGAAATCAAAAACCACATTTCTTTAGCTCATTTCCAATCGAATTAGGCTAGCTATTCGCCAAAAACGAACATACTCAAAGTTATCGCAAAATCAAAAACCACATTTCATTGGCTCAATTCCAATCGAATTAGACTAGCAGTTCGCCAAAAATGAACAAACCCGAAGTTATCATGAAATCAAAAACCACATTTCATTGGCTCGATTCCAATCGAATTAGTCTAGCTATTGGCCAAAAATGAACAAACCTGAAGTTATCACGAAATAAAAAACCACATTTCATTGGCTTGATTCCAATCGAATTAGACTAGCAATTCGCCAAAAATGAACAAACCCGAAGTTATCATGAAATCAAAAACCACATTTCATTGGCTCGATTCCAATCGAATTAGACTAGCAATTTGCTGAAAACGAACAAACCCGAAGTTACCCTGAAATTAAAAACAACATTTCATTGAATCGATTCCAATCAAATTAGACGAGCAATTCCCCAAAAATTAAAAAACCCGAAGTTATCATTAAATCAAAAGCGACTATTCATTGGCTCGATTAAAATCGAATTA
Source organism: Olea europaea var. sylvestris (assembly GCF_002742605.1). NCBI lineage: Eukaryota > Viridiplantae > Streptophyta > Magnoliopsida > Lamiales > Oleaceae > Olea > Olea europaea. The sequence continues at coordinate 611,929 of NW_019264091.1, read as the reverse complement.
GACTAGCAATTTGCCAAAAATGAACAAACCCAAAGTTATCATGAAATCAAAATCCACTTTTGATTCGTTCAATTCCAATTGAATTAGACTAGCAATTTGCAGAAAATGAACAAACCAAAGTTATCAAGAAATTAAAAGCCACATTTCATTGGCTCTATTCCAATCGAATTAGACAAGCAATTTGTCAAAAACGAACAAACCCGAAGTTATCTTGAAACCCAAAACCACTTTTCATTGGCTCGATTTCAATCGAATTAGACTTGCAATTTACCAAAAACGAACAAAGCCGAAGTTATTTTGAAATCAAAAACAACTTTTCGTTGGCTCGATTCCAATCGAACTACACAAGCAATTCGTCAAAAAGTAACAAGCCCGAAGTTATCGTCAAATCGAAAACCACTTTTCATTGGCACAATTCCAATTGAATTACATTTTCATTTCGCCTAAAATGAATAAACCCGAAGTTATCATGAAATCAAAAGCCACTTTTCATTGGCTCAGTCCCAATCGAATTAGACTAGCAATTCACCAAAAACGAACAAACTCAAAGTTATCTTGAAATCAAAAACCACTTTTCATTGGCTCGATTCCAATTGAATTACACTAGCAATTCGCCAAAAATGAACAACCCCGAAATTATCATGAAATAAAAAACCACTTTTCATTGCCTCGATTCCAGTCAAATTAGACTAGCAATTCGCCAAAAATGAACAAACCCGAAGTTATCTTGAAATAAAAAACCAATTTTCGTTGGCTCGATTCTAATCGAATTAAACTAGCAATTCGCCAAAAATGAACAAACCCAAAGTTATCGTGAAATCAAAAATCACTTTTCATTGGCTCGATTCCAATCGAATTAGACTAGCAATTCGCAAAAATGAACAAACCCGAAGTTATCATTAAATGAAAAACCTCTTTTCATTGGCTCGATTCCAATCAAATTAGACTTGTAATTCTCCAAAAACAATCAACCTCAAAATTATCATGAAATGAAAAACCACTTTTCATTGGCTCGATTGCAATCGAGTTAGGCTAGTAAGTCGCCAAGAAACGAAAGAACCCAAAGTTATCATGAAAACAAAAACCTCTTTTCATTGACCCGATTCGAGTCGAATTAGACTAACAATTCGCCAAGAAATGAAAAAACCTGAAGTCATCATGAAATCAAAAATCACTTTTCATTAGCTCGATTCCAATTGAATTAGTCTAGCTATTCGCAAAAAATGAACATACTCGAAGTTATCATGAAATCAAGAACCACATTTCATTGGCTCGATTCCAATTGAATTAGACTGGCAATTCGCCAAAAACGAACAAACCTAAAATTGTCATGAAATCAAAAATCACTTTTCATTGGCTTGATTCCAATCGAATTAGACTAGAAATTCGCCAAAAATGAAAAAACCCGAAGTTATCATGAAATCAAAAACCACATTTCATTGGCTTGATTTCAATCGAATTAGTCTAGCTTTTCGCCAAAAACGAACAAACCCGAAGTTATTCTGAAATAAAAAACCACTTTTCATTGGCTCGATTCCAATCGAATTACGCTAGCAATTCGCCAAAAACGAACAACCCTGAAGTTATCTTGAAATCAAAAACCACTTTTCATTAGCTTGATTCCAATCGAATTAGACTAGCTGTAACGCCCCGACCCCTAGTGGACTGGAACGCTACTTACTTTACTTAGCTTAATCGGTGGTTTAGTAACAAGTGTATACGTTTTAGCGAAAGCTTACATGTTCGGATAATAATTTAAATAACAATACTTCAAATAATTTAAACAAAAATATTGAATCATTTTTCAAAACAACAAAATGTAATTTATTTGAAGAAAATATAACTTGTTCTTGCATTCCGCATTATTCAAAACTTTAAAGAAATAAAACTGGAAAACATTTCATAAAAATAAATCAAAATCATTTATTCACCGGATTTCCATGGGCTCGTTGCATCACTCTCCATCTTCTCCTCCATCCATGCCCGACGTAGAATTCCTTCAATCTGAAGAGATAGGATTAAACCCGTGAGTTGAAAAACTCAATAGGTGTCATAGGTACATTCGTGATCAAGCTATACATTTCAAAACATTAACCTTATAACTTTTCATACATGCCGTATCCGGAGGCACCATTTGACATGAAGGGGTATGCTGTACCTGAGGGCACAATTTGACATATGAACATTTCTTCAACATAGAGGGGTATGTCGTATCGGAGTACCATTTGACATACAACCATTAACATAGAGGGATATGCCGTACCAGAGTACCATTTGACATACAAACATTAACAAGAATCGAAACTTATAACTTAACACGATTAAACACATTGCACCTCTACCTACCTTGATTGATGCTTTTGAAACTTTGAGAACTTGGATTGAAAACTTCGATGAAACTTGGACATTGAAAGAAATGCACTCCTTGGATGTTTGAAAACCGTTGAGAATTGATGCTTGAAAACACTTCTTAAACTTCTAGGAAAAATAGTTTTCCTCCCTCTTTTTTTCTCTCATGGAAACTCTTTCTTTAGTATGTAAAAGCTCTTGCTTTTGGTGTGAGAAAAAATGAGTGAAATGAGGTCTCTATTTATAGGTAAATATCCCATAACGTAATGCAAATGAAGGGTCAAATTTCATTTAAGACAGTAAACATGGGTGCCATTTAAGTTTGAGGTTAAATGCTTCAATTTAGTGGGGTTTTTATTCCAAAAATGTGGGTGTCCCTTTGAGAAAATAATTGATGAAAATAAATATTTAAATTCTAGAGAAAAACGAGAATTTTCATTTCAGGTAGTTTCGGTCGACCGGTTGTAGTCCATTGACACTGCACAGCCTTCAGTGTTTCTATCATAACTTCTTCTCCCGATATCCGATTGAGGTAATTCAAAGTGCATTGGAAAGCTAACTCAAAGAGCTACAACTTTTATTTAGATATCATTTTCCAACTCGAATGTTTCCTATGTCAAAAATGGGTTACAAATGAGACTAAAAATTTGAAGTATACTTTAGTCATCCAATATTCATATCTTAGTGCCACTAAAGTGTCTAGAATTATTTGGGATTCTACATCCCTCACACCTTAATTAAAATTTCGTCCTCAAAATTTACATTCTGATTGGGTGAATAGTGTTGGATACTTGTCTTTGGCTTCTTCTTCTTTTTCCAAAGTGGCTTCTTCTACACCGTGATGATTCCATTGTATTTTAACCAGCTGAACCTCTTTATTCCTTAGTTTATGCACTTTTCGATCCAATATCTTGATCGGCAGTTCCTCGTACAACAAATCTTTCTGTACCTCCAAGGTTTGATAACTCACTACATGATTAGGATCATTACATACTTCTTTATCATCGATATATGGAACACATTGTGCACTGCCGATAATTTAGGTGGCAAAGCTAGTCGGTAAGCAACATTTCCGACTCTATCAAGGATCTCGAAAGGTCCGATATACCAGGGTTGTAGCTTGCCTTTCTTTCCAAATCTAAGTACACCTTTCATCGGCGCTACTTTCAGAAACACTTTATCCCCAACTTGCAATTCTAAATCCTTCCTCTTTGTATCTTCATAGCTCTTTTGTCGATCCTGTGCTGCCTTTATTCTTGCACGGATCTTATCGATTACCTCGACCGTTCTTTCAACCATTTCTGGTCCCAAAACTCTCTTCTCTCCGACTTCATCCCAATGAACAGGGGATCTACATCTTCTACCATAGAGAGCTTCGTATGGTACCATTCCAATAGTTGCTTGGAAACTATTATTATAAGCGAACTCTACTAGAGGTAAGTATGACTCCCAATTACCTCCTACATCCAAAACACATGTTCTCAGCATGTCTTCCAAAGTTTGGATGGTCCTTTCAAACTGACCATCGGACTGAGGGTGATATGTTGTACTAAAGTTCAGCTTCGTTCCCATAGCTCCTTGTAGACTTTTCCAAAATTTGGACGTGAACCTTTGTTCTTTGTCAGACACAATGGATATAGGTACACCGTATAATCTCACAACCACTTTAATGTACAACTGTGTCAATTGGTCTAAACTGAATGTCATTTTCACTAGAAGAAAATGAGCTGACTTCATTAGTCGATCCACTACTACCCATATAGCATTATTTCCTCTTGCTGACTTCAGGAATCCAACCACAAAGTCCATCGTGATATTTTCCCATTTCCATTCAAGTATATCTAGTGGATTTAACAATCCAGCTCGTTTTTGGTGTTCTGCCTTAACCTGTTGACATACCATGCACTTCTGCACGTACAGCCCTATACTTTTCATATTTCTCCACCAAAATATATCTCGAAGATCTAGATACATTTTCGTACCACCGGGATGTGCGGTGTATGGAGTGGAATGAGCTTCTTTCAATATCTCGTTTCTCAAGGCTTCATCCTTAGGCACGTAAATTCTTCCTCTAAATATCAGTGTCTGATCCTCAGCTACTCCGAAGTCCTTTTTCTTATCGGTACCAACTTCATTCTTAATCTTCTGCAAAAACGAGTCTTTATTTTGTTCTTCTATAATTTGATCTCTAAGAGTAGGTTGAATTATTAAAGTTGCTAGACGAGCAGTGACTTGTCCTGGTGTGGTAACCACTTCGATCTAGAACTTTTATAAGTCCTTGACTAACTCCACTTGAGAGGTGGGTAGTGACGTTAATTGTCCCATTGATTTTCTACTTAAAGCGTCGGCCACAACATTAGCTTTACCTGGATGGTAGTGAATAGTGCAGTCGTAATCGTTCACCAATTCCAACCATCATCTTTGTCGTATATTTAATTCCTTTTGTGTGAAGAAATACTTGAGACTTTTGTGATCTGTGTAGATATCACACTTCCATCCATACAAGTAGTGTCGCCATATCTTCAAAGCGTGTACTACTGCTGCAAGTTCTAAATCATGCATCGGGTAGTTCTGCTCATGTTTCTTCAATTGTCTTGAAGCATAGGCTATCACTTTTCCATTCTGCATTAGTACACATCCCAATCCTCGCTTGGATGCGTCACTATATATAATAAACCCTTCCGTACCTTCAGGTATTGTTAATACAGGTGCTGATATCAACTTCTGCTTAAGTTCTGGGAAACTTTGTTCGCAATTTTCTGTCCACTAGAATTTTACTCCCTTCCTTGTAAGCTGCGTCATTGGTCAAGCTATTTTGGAGAATCCTTCTATGAATCTCCTATAATATCCAGCCAATCCTAGAAAACTCCATACTTCGCCAGTATTTGTTGGTGCTTTCCAGTTGGTTACTGCTTCTACTTTTGCTGGATCTACTTCAATCCCTTGGGCAGTAACTACATGTCCAAGAAATCCAACTCGTTCAATCCAAAACTCGCACTTCTTGAATTTGGCATACAGCCTCTCCTTGCGTAATCCCTCTAAGGCTATTCTCAAGTGCTCTTCATGTTACTCCTTACTCTTGGAATATATCAAAATGTCATTGATGAAGACTATGACAAACTTATCCAAGTATTGATAAAACACTCAATTCATCAGGTCCATGAACACTGCAGGTGCATTGGTTAGCCCAAACGGCATCACCGTAAACTTGTAGTGTCCATATCGAGTTCTAAAAGTTGTCTTACGTATATCCTTTGCCTCTACTTTCAGTTGATGGTATCCCGATCGTAAGTCGATCTTGGAAAATACCTTAGCTCCTTTTAGCTAATCTAACAGATCCTCGATCCTCGGGAGTGGGTACTTATTCTTGATGGTTAATCGATTTATCTCCCTATAACCGATGCACATCGTCATGCTTCCATCTTTCTTCTTCACAAACAACACCGGCGCACCGCATGGAGATATGCTTGGTCGTATGAAGCCCATATCTAGGAGTTATCATGAAATCAAAAACCACATTTCATTGGCTCGATTCCAATCGAATTAGACTAGCAATTCGCCAAAAATGAACAAACCCGAAGTTATCATGAAATCAAAAACCACATTTCATTGGCTCGATTCCAATCAAATTGGACTAGCAATTTGTTAAAAATGAATAAACCCGAAGTTATCGTGAAATCAAAAATCTCTTTTCATTGGCTCACTTCAAATTGAATTAGTTTAGCTATTCGCCAAAAACGAACGATTCCAAAGTTATCACAAAATCAAAAAACCACATTTCATTGGCTCGATTCCAATCGAATTAGACTAGCAATTTGCCAAAAATGAACAAACCCGAAGTTATCATGAAATCAAAAACCACATTTCATTGGCTCAATTCCAATCGAATTAGACTAGTAATTTGCTAAAAACAAACAAACCCGAAGTTATCCTGAAATCAAAAACCACATTTCATTGGCTCGATTCAAATCGAATTAGACTAGCAATTCGCCAAAAACGATAAAACCCGAAGTTATCATGAAATCAAAAGCAACTTTTCAATGGCTCGATTCAAATCGAATTAGACTAGCAATTTGCCAAAATGAACAAACCCGAAGTTATCACGAAATCAAAATCCACTTTTCATTCGTTCGATTCCAATCGAGTTAGACTTTCAATTTGCAGAAAACTAACAAATCGAAGTTATGAAGAAATCAAAAGCCACTTTTCATTGGCTCGATTCCAATCGAATTAGACTAGCAATTTTCTAAGCACGAACAAACCCGAAGTTGTCATGAAATCACAAACCACTTTTCATTGGCTCGATTCCAATCGAATTAGACTAGCAATTCACCAAAAATGAAAAAACCCGAAGTTATTTGGAAATCAAAAACCACTTTTCATTGGCTCGATTCCAATCAAATTACACAAGCAATTCGCCAAAAACGAACAAGCCCGAAGTTATTGTGAAATAAAAAATCACTTTTCATTGGCTCGATTCCAATCGAATTACACTTGCATTTTGCAAAATATGAATAAACCCGAAGTTATCATAAAATCAAAAGCCACTTTTCATTGGCTCTGTCCCAATCGAATTAGACTAGCAATTCGCCAATAACGAACCAACCCGAAGTTGTCCTGAAATCAAAAGACACTTTTCATTAGCTCGATTCCAATCGAATTAGTCTAGCAATTCGTCAAAAATGAACAAACCCGAAGTTATCATGAAATCAAAAACCACGTTTCAATGGCTCGATTCCAATCGAATTAGACTAGCAGCTCCCCAAAAATGAACAAACCCGAAGTTATCATGAAATCAAAATCCACTTTTCATTGGCACCTGAAGTTATCATGAAATCAAAAACCACTTTTCATTGGCTCGATTCCAATCGAATTAGTGTAGCTTTTCGCCAAAAACGAACAAACCTAAAGTTATCATGAAATCAAAAACCACATTTCATTAGCACGATTCCAATCAAAATCGACTAGCTATTCGTCAAAAATAAACAAACTCGAAGTTATCATGAAATCAAAATCGACTTTTCGTTGGCTCGATTCCAATCGAATTAGAAAAGCAATTGGCTAAGAAACGAAAAAAACCTGAAGTTATCATGAAATCAAAAACCACTTTTCATTGGCTTGATTCCAATCGGATTAGTCTAGTTTTTCACCAAAAATGAACAAACCTGAAGTAATCATAAAATCAAAAACCACGTTTCATTGGTGCAATTCCAATCGAAATAGACTAGCAATTCGTCAAAAACAAACAAACCCAAAGTTATCATGAATTCAAAGCCACTTTTCATTGGCTCGATTCCAATTGAATCAGACATGCTTTTCACCAAAAACGAACAAACCTGAAGTTATCATAAAATCAAAAACCATATTTTATTGGCTCGATTCCAATTGAATTAGACTACCAATTCGCCGAAAATGAACAAACCCAAAATTATCATGAAATCAAAAATCACTTTTCATTGGCTTGATACCAATCGAATTAGACTAGCAATTCGCCAAAAACGAAAAAACCCTAAAGTTATCATGAAATCAAAAACCACATTTCACTAGCTCGATTCCAATTGAATTAGTCTATCTTTTCGCCAAAAATGAACAAACCCAAAGTTATCATGAAATCAAAAACCACATTTCATTTTCTCGATTCCAATTGAATTAGACTAGCAATTTGCTAAAAATGACCAAACCCGAAATTATCCTGAAATCAAAAACCACTTTTCATTGGCTCGATTTCAATTGAATTAGACTAGCAATTCGCCAAAAACGAACCAACCCGAAGTTATCATGAAATCAAAAACCACATTTCATTAGCTCGATTCCAATCGAATTAGACTAGCAATTCGCCAAAAACAAACAAGCCCGAAGTTATCGTGAAATCAAAAACCACTTTTCATTGGCTCGATTCCAATCGAATTAGACTAGCAATTCGCAAAAAATGAACAAACCAGAAGTTATCATTAAATGAAAAACCACTTTTCATTGGCTCGATTCCAATCAAATTGGACTAGTAATTCGCCAAAAGTGAACAAACTCGAAATTATCATGAAATCAAAGTCCACTTTTCATTGGCTCGATTCCAATCGAATTAGACAATGAATTCGCCAAGAAATGAAAGATCCCGAAGTTATCATGAAATCAAAAACCACATTTCATTGGCTTGATTCCAATCGAATTAGACAAGGAATTTGCCAAGAAACGAAAATACCCAAAGTTATCATGAAATCAAAAACCTCATTTCGTTGGCTCGATTCCAATTGAATTAGACTAGCAATTCACCAAAAATGAACAAACTCGAAGTTATCATGAAATCAAAAACCACATTTCATTGGCTCGATTCCAATCGAATTAGACTAGCAATTTGCTAAAACTGAACAAACCCGAAGTTATCGTGAAATCAAAAACCTCTTTTCATTGGCTCGCTTCCAATCTAATTAGCTTAGCTATTCACCAAAAACGAACGATCCCGAAGTTGCCACGAAATCAAAAACCACATTTAATTGGCTCGATTCCAATCGAATTAGACTAGCAATTCGCCAAAAATGAACAAACCCGAAGTTATCATGAAATCAAAAACCACATTTCATTGGCTCGATTCCGATCGACTTAGACTAGCAATTTGCTAAAAATGAACAAATACAAAGTTATCATGAAATCTAAAACCTCTTTTCATTGGCTCGCTCCCAATCGAATTGGTTTAGCTATTCGCCAAAAACGAACGATCCCGTAGTTATCATGAGCTCAAAAACCACATTTCATTTGCTCGATTTCAATCAAATCTGAATAACAATCCGCCAAAAATGAACAAACCCGAAGTTATTTGGAAATCAAACACCACAATTCATTGGCTTGATTCCAAACGAATTAGACTAGCAATTTGCTAAAAATGAACAAACCCGAAGTTATCCGAAAATCAAAAACCACATTTCATTAGATCAATTCCAAACGAATTAGACTAGCAATTCGCCAAAAATAAAAAAGCGACTTTTCATTGGCTCGATTCAAATTGAATTAGACTAGTAATTTGACAAAATGAACAAACCCGAAGTTATCATGAAATTAAAGTCCTACTTTTCATTCGTTCGATTCCAATTGACTTAGACTTGCAATTTGCAGAAAACTAACAAATCGAAGTTATGAAGAAATCAAAAGCCACTTTTCATTGGCTCGATTCCAATCGAATTAGAATAGCAATTTTCCAAAAATGAACAAACTCGAAGTTATCATGAAATCAAAAACCACTTTTCATTGGCTCGATTCCAATCGAATTAGACTAGCAATTCACCAAAAATGAAAAAACCCGAAGTTATGTGGAACTCAAAAATCACTTGTCATTGGCTCGATTCCAATCGAATTATGTAAGAAATTCGCCAAAAATGAACAAGCCCGAAGTTATCGTGAAATCAAAAACCACTTTTCATTGGCTCGATCCCAATCGAATTACACTTGCATTTCGCCAAAAATGAATAAACCCGAAGTTATCTTGAAATCAAAAGCCACTTTTCATTGGCTCAGTCCCAATCGAAATAGACTAGCAATTCGCCAATAACGAGCCAGCCCGAAGTTATCCTGAAATTAAAACCCACTTTTCATTGGCTCGATTCCGATCGAATTAGTCTAGCTATTTGTCAAAAATGAATAAACTCGAAGTTATCATGAAATCAAAGACCACATTTCATTGGCTCGATTCCAATCGAATTAGATTGGCAATTAGCCAAAAATGAACAAAGCCGAAGTTATCATGAAATCAAAATCCACTTTTCATCGGCTTGATTCCAATCGAATTAGACAAGCAATTCGCTACGAAACGAAAAAAGACTGAAGTTATCATGAAATCAAAAACCACTTTTCATTGGCTCGATTCCAATCGAATTAGTCTAGCTTTTCGCCAAAAACGAACAAACCCGAAGTTGTCATGAAATCAGAAACAACATTTCATTGGTGTGATTCCATTCAAAATAGACTAGCAATCGGCCAAAAATGAACAAACCCAAAGTTATCATGAATTCAAAGCCACTTTTCATTGGCTCGATTCCAATCGAATTAGTCTAGCTTTTCGCCAAAAACGAATAAACCCGAAGTTATCATGAAGTCAAAAACCATATTTTATTGGCTCGATTCCAATCGAATTAGACTAACAATTCGCCAAAAAGGGACAAGCCCAAGATTATCATGAAACTAAAAATCACTTTTCATTGGCTTGATTCCAATCAAATTAGACTAGCAATTCATCAAAAACGAAAAGCCCTAAAGTTATCATGAAATCAAAAACCACATTTCATTGGCTCGATTCCAATTTAATTAGACTAGCAATTTGTTAAAAATGACCAAACCCGAAGTTATCCTGAAATCAAAAACCACATTTCATTGGCTCGATTCCAATCGAATTAGAATAGCAATTCGGCAAAAATAAACAAACTCGAAGTTATCATGAAATCAATAACCACATTTCATTGGCTTGATTCCAATCGAATTAGACTAGCAATTTGTTAAAAATGACCAAACCCGAAGTTATCCTGAAATAAAAAACCACTTTTCATTGGCTCGATTCCAATCGAATTAGACTAGCAATTCGCCAAAAATGAACAAACCTGAAGTTATCATGAAATCAAAAACCACATTTCATTGGCTCGATTCCAATCGAATTAGCCTAGCAATTCGCCAAAAATGAACAAACCTGAAGTTATCATGAAATCAAAAACCACATTTCATTGGCTCGATTCCAATCGAATTAGAATAGCAATTCGCCAAAAATGAACAAACCCGAAGTTATCATGAAATCAAAAACCACAATTCATTGGCTAGATTCCAATCGAATTAGACTAGCAATTTGCTGAAAATGAACAAACCCGAAGTTACCCTGAAATCAAAAACAACATTTTATTAGCTCGATTCCAATCGAATTAGACTAGTAATTTGCTAAAAATGAACAAACCCGAAGTTATCCTGAAATCAAAAACCACATTTCATTGGCTCGATTCAAATTGAATTAGACTAGCAATTCGTCAAAAATGAAAAAACCCGAAGTTATCATGAAATCAAAAGCAACTTTTCATTCGCTCGATTCCAATCGAGTTAGACTTGCAATTTGCAGAAAACTAACAAATCGAAGTTATTAAGAAATCAAAAGCCACTTTTCATTGGCTCGATTCCAATCGAATTAGAATAGCAATTTTCCAAAAATGAACAAACCCGAAGTTATCATGAAATCAAAAACCACTTTTCATTGGCTCGATTCCAATCGAATTAGACTAGCAATTCATCAAAAACGAAAAAACCCGAAGTTATGTGGAGCTCAAAAATCACTTGTCATTGGCTCGATTCCAATCGAATTATGTAAGCAATTTGCCAAAAATGAACAAGCCCGAAGTTATCGTGAAATCAAAAACCACTTTTCATTGGCTCGATCCCAATCGAATTACACTTGCATTTCGCCAAAAATGAATAAACCCGAAGTTATCTTGAAATCAAAAGCCACTTTTCATTGGCTCAGTCCCAATCGAAATAGACTAGCAATTCGCCAATAACGAGCCAGCCCGAAGTTATCCTGAAATTAAAAGCCACTTTTCATTGGCTCGATTCCAATCGAATTAGTCTAGCTATTCGTCAGAAACGAATAAACTCGAAGTTATCATGAAATCAAAGACCACATTTCATTGGCTCGATTCCAATCGAATTAGATTGGCAATTCGCCAAAAATGAACAAAGCCGAAGTTATCATGAAATCAAAATCCACTTTTCATCGGCTTGATTCCAATCGAATTAGACAAGCAGTTCGCTAAGAAACGAAAAAAGCCTGAAGTCATCATGAAATCAAAAACCACTTTTCATTGGCTTGATTCCAATCGAATTAGTCTAGCTTTTCGCCAAAAACGAACAAACCCGAAGTTGTCATGAAATCAGAAACAACATTTCATTGGTGTGATTCCAATCGAAATAGACTAGCAATCTGCCAAAAATGAACAAACCTAAAGTTATCATGAATTCAAAGCCACTTTTCATTGGCTCGATTCCAATCGAATTAGTCTAGCTTTTCGCCAAAAACGAATAAACCCGAAGTTATCATGAAGTCAAAAACCATATTTTATTGGCTCGATTCCAATCGAATTAGACTAACAATTCGCCAAAAACGGACACGGCCAAGATTATCATGAAACTAAAAATCACTTTTCATTGGCTTGATTCCAATCGAATTAGACTAGCAATTCACCAAAAACGAAAAACCCTAAAGTTATCATGAAATCAAAAACCACATTTCATTGGCTCGATTCCAATCTAATTAGACTAGCAATTTGTTAAAAATGACCAAACCCGAAGTTATCCTGAAATCAAAAACCACAATTCATTGGCTCGATTCCAATCGAATTAGAATAGCAATTCGGCAAAAATAAACAAACCTAAAGTTATCATGAAATCAATAACCACATTTCATTGGCTCGATTCCAATCGAATTAGACTAGCAATTTGCTAAAAATGACCAAACCCGAAGTTATCCTGAAATAAAAAACCACTTTTCATTGGCTCGATTCCAATCGAATTAGACTAGCAATTCGCCAAAAATGAACGAACCCGAAGTTATCATGAAATCAAAAACCACATTTCATTGGCTCGATTCCAATCGAATTAGACTAGCAATTCGCTAAAAATGACCTAACCCGAAGTTATCCTGAAATCAAAAAGCACATTTCATTGGCTCGATCCAATCGAATTAGAATAGCAATTCGCCAAAAATGAACAAACCCGAAGTTATCATGAAATCAAAAACCACAATTCATTGGCTTGACTCCAATCGAATTAGACTAGCAATTTGCTGAAAATGAACAAACCTGAAGTTACCCTGAAATCAAAAACCACATTTTATTAGCTCGATTCCAATCGAATTAGACTAGTAATTTGCTAAAAATGAACAAACCCGAAGTTATCCTGAAATCAAAAACCCCATTTCATTGGCTCGATTCAAATCGAATTAGACTAGCAATTCGTCAAAAATGAAAAAACCCGAAGTTATCATGAAATCAAAAGCAACTTTTCATTCGCTCGATTCAAATCGAATTAGACTAGCAATTAGCCAAAAGGAACAGACCCGAAGTTATCATGAAATCAAAATTCACTTTTCATTCATTCGATTCCAATCCAATTAGACTAGCAATTTGCAGAAAACTAACAAATCGAAGTTATGAAGAAATCAAAAGCCACTTTTCATTGGCCCGATTCCAATCGAATTAGTCTAGCTATTCGCCAAAAATGAAGAAACCCGAGGTTATCATGAAATCAAAAATCACTTTTCATTTGCTCGATTCAAATCGAATTAGACTAGCAATTCACCAAAAATGAAAAAACCCGAATTTATTTTGAAATCAAAAGCCACTTTTCATTGGCCCGGTTCCAATTGAATCACACAAGCAATTTACCAAAAACGAACAAGCCCAAAGTTATCGTGAAATCAAAAACCACTTTTCATTGGCTCGATTCCAATTGACTTATACTAGTAATTCGCCGAAAATGAACAAACCCAAAGTTATTTGAAATCAAAAAAAACTTTTCGTTGGCTTGATTCCAACCGAACTAGACAAGCAATTCACCAAAAATGAACAAGCCCGAAGTTATCTTAAAATAAAAATCACTTTTCATTAGCTCGATTCCAGTCGTATTAGACTAGCAATTCGCCAAAAATGAACAAACCCAAAGTTATCTTGAAATCAAAAACCACTTTTCATTGGCTCGATTCCAATCGAATTACACTAGCAATTCGCCAAAAATGAACAAACCCAAAGTTATCTTGAAATCAAAAACCACTTTTCATTGGCTCGATTCCAATCGAATTACACTAGCAATTCGCCAAAAATGAACAAACCCAAAGTCATCTTGAAATCAAAAACCACTTTTCATTTGCTAGATTCCAATCGAATTACACTAGCAATTCGCCAAAAATGTAGAACCCCGAAGTCATCGTGAAATCAAAAACCACTTTTCATTGGCTCGATTCCAATCGAATTAGACTAGCAATTCACGAAAAACGAACAAACCCGAAGGCATGTTGAAATCAAAAACCACTTTTCATTGGCTCAATTCCAATCGAATTAGACTAGCAATTTGCAAAAAAGAACAAACCCGAAGTTGTCATTAAATGAAAAACGACTTTTCATTGGCTCGATTCTAATCAAATTAGACTAGTAATTCGTCAAAAGCGATCAAACTCGAAAATATCATGAAATCAAAAATCACTTTTCATTGGCTCGATTCCAATTGAATTAGACTAGCAATTCGCCAAGAAACGAAAGAACCCAAAGTTATCATGAAATCAAAAACCTCTTTCCATTGGCCCAATTCCAATCGAAGTAGACTAGCAATTCGCCAGGAAACAAAAAAACCTGAAGTTATCATGAAATCAAAAACCACTTTTCATTACCTCGACTGCAATTGAATTAGTCTAGCTATTCGAAAAAAATGAACGTACTCGAAGTTATCACGAAATCAAGAACCGCATTTCATTGGCTCGATTCCAATCGAATTAGACTAGCAATTCGCCAAAAATGAACAAACCCAAAATTGTCATGAAATCAGAAATCACTTTTCATTGGCCTGATTCCAATCGAATCAGACTAGCAATTCGCCAAAAATGAAAAAATCCGAAGTTATCATGAAATCAAAAACCACATTTCATTGACTCAATTCCAATCGAATCAGACTAGTAATTTGCTAAAAACGAACAAACCCGAAGTTATCCTGAAATCAAAAACCACATTTCATTGGCTCGATTCAAATCGAATTAGACTAGCAATTCGCCAAAAATAAAAAAACCCAAAGTTATAATAAAATCAAAAGCAACTTTTCATTGGCTCGATTCAAATCGAACTAGACTAGTAATTTGCCAAAACGAACAAACCCGAAGTTATCATGAAATCAAAATCCACTTTTCATTCGTTCGATTCCAATCGAACTAGACTAGCAATTTGCAGAAAACTAACAAATGGAAGTTATGAAGAAATTAAAAGCCACTTTTCATTTGCTCGATTCCAATCGAATTAAACTAGCAATTTTCCAAAAATGAACAAACCCAAAGTTATAAGGAAATCGAAAACCACTTTTCATTGGCTCGATTCAAATCGAATTAGACTAGCAATTCACCAAAAATGAAAAAACCCGAAGTTATTTTGAAATCAAAAACCACTTTTCATTGGCTTGATTCCAATTGAATTACACAAGCATTTTGCTAAAAATGAACAAGCCCGAAGTTATCGTGAAATCAAAACCCACTTTTCGTTGGCTTGATTCCAATCGAATTACACTTGCATTTGGCCAAAAATGAATAAACCCAAAGTTATCATGAAATCAAAAGCTACTTTTCATTGGCTCAGTCCCAATCGAATAGCAATTCGCCAAAAACGAACAAACCCGAAGTTATCATGAAATCAAAAGCCACTTTTCACTGGCTTGATTCCAATCAAATTAGTCTAGCTATTTGCCAAAAACGAACAAACCCGAAGTTATCATAAAATCAAAAACGACATTTCATTGGCTCGATTCCAATCAAATTAGACTAGGAATTCTCCAAAAATTAACAAACCCGAAGTTATCATGAAATCAAAATCCACTTTTCATTGGCTCGATTCCAATCGAATTAGATAAGCAATTCACTAAGAAAAAAAAAACCAGAATTTATTATGAAATCAAAAACCACTTTTCATTGGCTCGATTCCAATCTAATTAGTCTAGCTTTTCGCCAAAAACGAACAAACCAGAAGTTATCATGAAATCAAAAACCACATTTCATTGGCGCGATCCCAATCGAAATAGACTAGTAATTCGCCAAAAATGAACGAACCCGAAGTTATCATGAAATCAAAACCACTTTTCATTGACTCGATTCCAATCGAATTAGTCTAGCTTTTCGCTAAAAACAAACAAACCCGAAGTTATCATGAAATTTAAAACCACATTTTATTGGCGCGATTCCAATGGAAATAGACTAGCTATTCGCCAAAAAACGAACAAACTCGAAGTTATCATGAAATCAAAAACCACATTGCATTAGCTCGATTCCAATCGAATTATACTAGCAATTCGCCAAAAATGAACAAACCTGAAGCTATCATGAAATTAAAATCCACTATTCATTGGCTCGATTCCAATCGAATTAGACAAACAATTTCCTAAGAAACAAAAAAAATAGAAATCATCAAGAAATGAAAAACCACTATTCATTGGCACGATTCCAATCAAATTAGTCTTGCTATTTGCCAAAAACAAACAAACCCGAAGTTATCATAAAATCAAAAACCACATTTCATTGGCTCGATTCCGATTGAATTAGACTTGCAATTCGCCAAAAACGAACAAACCCGAAGTTATTTTGAAATCAAAAACCACTTTTCATTGGCACAATTCCAATCGAATTACACTAGCAATTCGCCAAAAACGAACAAACCCGAAGTTATCGTGAAATCAAAAACCACTTTTCATTGCCTCGATTCCAATCGAATTACACTAGCAGTTTGCCAAAAATGAACAAACCCGAAGCTATCGTGAAATCAAAAACCACTTTTCATTGGCTCGATTCCAATCGAATTAGACTAGCAATTCACAAAGACGAACAAACCCGAAGTTATCATTAATTGAAAATCCACATTTCATTGGCACGATTCCAGTCAAATTAGACTAGCAATTTGCCAAGAAATGAAAAAGCCTGAAGTTATCATGAAATCAAAAACCACTTTTCATCAGCTTGATTCCAATTGAATCAGTCTAGCTATTCGGAAAAAATGAACATACTCGAAGTTATCACGAAATCAAGAAGCACATTTCATTTGCTCGATTCCAATCGAATTAGACTAGCAATTCGCCAAACACGAACAAACCCAAAATTGTCATGAAATCAAAAATCACTTTTCATTGGCTTGATTCCAATCGAATTAGACTACCAATTCGCCAAAAAATGAAAAAATCCGATGTTATCATGAAATCAAAAACCACATTTCAGTGGCTCAATTCTAATCGAATTAGTCTAACTTTTCGTCAAAAACGAACAAACCCGAAGTTATAGTGAAATCAAAAACCACTTTTCATTGGCTCGCTTCCAATCGAATTAGTTTAGCTAATCGCCAAAAATGAACAATCCCGAAGTTATCACGAAATCAAAAACCACATTTCATTGGCTCAATTCCAATCGAATTAGACTGGCAAATCGCCAAAAATGAACAAACCCAAAGTTATCATGAAATCAAAAACCACATTTCATTGGCTCGATTCCAATCGAATTCGACTAGTAATTTGGTAAAAACGAACAAACCCGAAGTTATCCTGAAATCAAAAACTACATTTCATTGGCTCGATTCAAATCGAATTAGACTCGCAATTCGTCAAAAATGAAAAAACCTGAAGTTATCGTGAAATCAAAAGAAACTTTTCATTGGCTCGATTCAAATCGAATTAGGCTAGCAATTTGCCAAAACGAATAAACTCGACGTTATCATGAAATCAAAATCCACTTTTCATTCGAACTAGACTAGGAATTTGCAGAAAACTAACAAATCGAACTTGTGAAGAAAACAAAAGCCACTTTCCATTAGCTCAATTCCAATCGAATTAGACTAGCAATTTTTCAAAAATGAACAACCCGAAGTTATCATGAAATCAAAAATCACTTTTCATTGGCTCGATTCCAATCGAATTACACTAGCAATTCGCCAAAAATGAACAAATCCGAAGTTATCGTGAAATCAAAAACCACTTTTCATTGGTTCGATTCCAATCGATTTAGACTAGCAATTTGCAAAAATGAACAAACCCGAAGTTATCATTAAATGAAAAACCACATTGCACTGGCACGATTCCAATCAAATTAGACTAGCAATTTGCCAAGAAATGAGAAAACCTGAAGTTATCATGAAATCAAAAACCACTTTTCATCAGCTCGGTTCCAATTGAATCAGTCTAGCTATTCGGAAAAAATGAACGTACTCGAAGTTATCACGAAATCAAGAAGCACATTTCAATTGCTCGATTCCAATCGAATTAGGCTAGCAATTCGCCAGAAATGAACAAACCCAAAATTGTCATGAAATCAAAAATCACTTTTCATTGGCTTGATTCCAATCGAATTAGACTAGCAATTCGCCAAAAACGAAAAAACCCGAACTTATCATGAAATCGAAAACCACATTTCAGTGGCTCACTTCTAATCGAATTAGTCTAGCTTTTCGCCAAAAACGAACAAACCCGAAGTTATAATGAAATCAAAAACCACTTTCCATTGGCTCGCTACCAATCGAACTAGTTTAGCTATTCGTCAAAAACGAACAAACCCGAAGTTATAATGAAATCAAAAACCACATTTCATTGGCTCGATTCCAATCGAATTAGACTAGCAAATCGCCAAAAAAGAACAAACCCGAAGTTATCGTGAAATCAAAAACCACTTTCCATTGGCTCGCTACCAATCGAACTAGTTTAGCTATTCGTCAAAAACGAACAAACCCGAAGTTATCGTGAAATCAAAAACCACTTTCCATTGGCTCGCTACCAATCGAACTAGTTTAGCTATTCGTCAAAAACGAACAAACCCGAAGTTATCGTGAAATCAAAAACCACTTTCCATTGGCTCGCTACCAATCGAACTAGTTTAGCTATTCGTCAAAAACGAACAAACCCGAAGTTATCGTGAAATCAAAAACCACTTTCCATTGGCTCGCTACCAATCGAACTAGTTTAGCTATTCGTCAAAAACGAACAAACCCGAAGTTATCGTGAAATCAAAAACCACTTTCCATTGGCTCGCTACCAATCGAACTAGTTTAGCTATTCGTCAAAAACGAACAAACCCGAAGTTATCGTGAAATCAAAAACCACTTTCCATTGGCTCGCTACCAATCGAACTAGTTTAGCTATTCGTCAAAAACGAACAAACCCGAAGTTATCATGAAATCAAAAGCCACTTTTCATTGGCTCAGTCCCAATCGAATTAGACTAGCAATTCGCCGAAACCGAACCAACCCGAAGTTTTCATGAAATCAAAAGCCACTTTTCATTGGCCCGATTCCAATCTAATTAGTCTAGCTTTTCGCCAAAAACGAACAAACCAGAAGTTATCATGAAATCAAAAACCACATTTCATTGGCGCGATTCCAATCGAAATAGACTAGTAATTCGCCAAAAATGAATGAACCCGAAGTTATCATGAAATCAAAACCACTTTTCATTGACTCGATTCCAATCGAATTACTCTAGCTTTTCGCTAAAAACAAACAAACCCGAAGTTATCATGAAATTTAAAACCACAGTTTATTGGCACGATTCCAATGGAAAGACACTAGCTATTCGCCAAAAAACGAACAAACTCGAAGTTATCATGAAATCAAAAACCACATTTCATTAGCTCGATTCAAATCGAATTATACTAGCAATTCGCCAAAAATGAACAAACCCGAAGCTATCATGAAATTAAAATCCACTATTCATTGGCTCGACTCCAATCGAATTAGACAAACAATTTCCTAAGAAACAAAAAAAAATAGAAATCATCAAGAAATGAAAAACCACTATTCATTGGCACGATTCCAATCAAATTAGTCTTGCTATTTGCCAAAAACAAACAAACCCGAAGTTATCATAAAATCAAAAACCACATTTCATTGGCTCGATTCCGACTGAATTAGACTTGCAATTCGTCAAAAACGAACAAACCCGAAGTTATTTTGAAATCAAAAACCACTTTTCATTGGCACAATTCCAATCGAATTACACTAGCAATTCGCCAAAAACAAACAAACCCGAAGTTATCGTGAAATCAAAAACCACTTTTCATTGCCTCGATTCCAATCGAATTACACTAGCAGTTCGCCAAAAATGAACAAACCCGAAGCTATCGTGAAATCAAAAACCACTTTTCATTGGCTCGATTCCAATCGAATTAGACTAGCAATTCGCAAAAACGAACAAACCCAAAGTTATCATTAAATGAAAAACCACATTTCATTGGCACGATTCCAATCAAATTAGACTAGCAATTTGCCAAGAAATGAAAAAGCCTGAAGTTATCATGAAATCAAAAACCACTTTTCATCAGCTTAATTCCAATTGAATCAGTCTAGCTATTCGGAAAAAGTGAACATACTCGAAGTTATCACGAAATCAAGAAGCACATTTCATTTGCTCGATTCCAATCGAATTAGACTAGCAATTCGCCAAAAACGAACAAACCCAAAATTGTCATGAAATCAAAAATCACTTTTCATTGGCTTGATTCCAATCGAATTAGACTAGCAATTCGCCAAAAAATGAAAAAATCCGATGTTATCATGAAATCAAAAACCACATTTCAGTGGCTCAATTCTAATCGAATTAGTCTAGCTTTTCGTCAAAAATGAACAAACCCGAAGTTATAATGAAATCAAAAACCGCTTTTCATTGGCTCGCTTCCAATCGAATTAGTTTAGCTATTCGCCAAAAATGAACAATCCCGAAGTTATCACGAAATCAAAAACCACATTTCATTGGCTCGATTCCAATCGAATTAGACTAGCAAATCGCCAAAAAAGAACAAACCCGAAGTTATCATGAAATCAAAAACCTCTTTTCATTGGCTCGATTCCAATCGAATTTGACTAGCAATTCGCCATAAACGAACAAACCCGAAGTTATCATGAAATCAAAAACCTCTTTTCATTGGCTCGATTCCAATCGAATTTGACTAGCAATTCGCCATAAACGAACAAACCCGAAGTTATCATGAAATCAAAAACCTCTTTTCATTGGCTCGATTCCAATCGAATTTGACTAGCAATTCGCCATAAACGAACAAACCCGAAGTTATCATGAAATCAAAAACCACTTTTCATTGGCTCGATTCCAATCGAATTAAAATTAAATTTCACCAAAAATGAATAAACCCAAAGTTATCATGAAATCAAAAGCCACTTTTCATTGGCTCAGTCCCAATCGAATTAGACTAGCAATTCGCCAAAACCGAACCAACCCGAAGTTGTCATGAAATCAAAAGCCACTTTTCATTGGCTCGATTCCAATCCAATTAGTCTAGCTATTCGCCAAAAATGAACAGACCCGAAGTTATCATGAAATCAAAAACAACATTTCATTGGCTCGATTCCAATCGAATTAGACTAGCAATTCGCCAAAAATGAACCAACCCGAAGTTATCATGAAATCAAAATCCACTTTTGATTGGCTCGATTCCAATCGAATTAGACAAGCAATTTGCTAAGAAACAAAAAAAACCAGAAGTTATCATGAAATCAAAAACCACTTTTCGTTGGCTCGATTCCAATCTAATAAGTCTAGCTTTTCGCCAAAAACGAACAAAGCCGAAGTTATTTTGAAATCATAAACCACTTTTCATTGGCTCGATTCCAATCGAATTACACTAGCAATTCGCCAAAAATGAACAAACCCGATGTTATCGTGAAATCAAAAACCACTTTTCATTGGCTTGATTCCAGTCGAATTAGACTAGCAATTCGCCAAAAATGAACGAACCCAAAGTTATCTTGAAATCAAAAACCACTTTTCATTTGCTCGATTCCAATCGAATTACACGGGCAATTCCCCAAAAATGAACAAACTCGAAGTTATCGTGAAATAAAAAATCACTTTTCATCGGCTCGATTCCAATCGAATTAGACTAGCAATTCACAAAAATGAACAAACCCGAAGTTATCATTAAATGAAAAACATTATTTCATTGGCTCGATTCCAATCAAATTAGAACAGTATTTTGCCAAGAAATGAAAAAACCTGAAGTTATCATGAAATCAAAAACAACTTTTCACTATCTCGATTCCAATTGAATTAGTCTAGCTATTCACAAAAAACTAACATACTCAAAGTTATTACGAAATCAAGAACCACATTTCATTGGCTCGATTCCAATCGAATTAGACTAGCAATTCACCAAAAACGAACAAACCCAAAATTTTCATGAAATCAAAAATCGCTTTTCATTGGCTTGATTCCAATCGAATTAGACTAGCAATTCGCCAAAAATGAAAAAAACCTGAAGTTATCATGAAATCAAAAACCACATTTCATTGGCTCGATTCCAATTGAATTAGTCTTGCTTTTCGCCAAAAACGAACAAACCCAAAGTTATCCTGAAATCAAAAACCACTTTTCATTGGCTCGATTCCAATCGAATTAGACTAGCAATTTGCCAAAAATGAACAAACCCGAAGTTGTCATGAAATAAACAACCACATTTCATTAGCTCGATTCCAATCGAATTAGACTTGTAATTTGCTAAAAATGAACAAACCCAAAGTTATCCTGAAATCAGAAACCACATTTCATTAGCTCGATTCCAATCGAATTAGACTAGCAACTCGCCAAAAATGAAAAAACTTGTTGTTATCATGAAACGAAAAGCGACTTTTCGTTGGCTTGATTCAGATCGAATTAGACTAGCAATTCGCCAAGAAACGAAAAAACCCGAAGTTTTCATGAAATCAAAATCCTCTTTACATTGGCTCGATTCCAATTGAATTAGTCTAGCTATTCGCCAAGAATGAACAAGCCCGAAGTTATTATGAAATAAAAAACCACATTTCATTGGCTCGATTTCAATCGAATTAGACTAGCATTTTCCGAAAAACGAACAAATCCGAAGTTATCATGAAATCAAAAACCACATTTCGAGCTCATTGGCTCGATTCCAATCGAATTAGACTAGCAATTTCCCAAAAATGAACAAATTCGAAGTTATCATGATATCAAAAACCGCATTTCGAGCTCATTGGCTCGATTCCAATCGAATTACACTAGCAATTCGCCAAAAACGAACAAACCCGGAGTTATCGTGAAATCAAAAACCACTTTTCATTGGCTCGATTCCAATCGAATTAGACTAGCAATTCACGAAAAATGAACAAACCCGAAGTTATCGTGAAATCAAAAACCACTTTTCAGTGGCTCGATTCCAATCGAATTAGACTAGCAATTCACCAAAAATGAACAAACCCGAAGTTATCATGAAATCAAAAACCACATTTCATTGGGCCGATTCCAATCGATTTAGACTAGCAATTTGCTAAAAACGAGCAAAAGCCGATGTTATCCTGAAATCAAAAACCACATTTCATTGGCTCGATTCCGATCTAATTAGACAAGAAATTCGCCAAAAATGAAAAAAACCTAAAGTTATCATGAAATCAAAAGCGACTTTTCATTGGCTCGACAAATCAAATTAGACTAGCAATTTGCCAAAACGAGCAAACCCGAAGTTATCATGAAATCAAAATCCACTTTTCATTCGCTCGAATCCAATCAAATTAGACTAGCAATTTGCAGAAATCGAACAAACTGAAGTTATCAAGAAATCAAAAGCCACTTTTCATTGGCTTGATTCCAATCGGATTAGACTAGCAATTTGCTAAAAATGAACAAACCCGAAGTTATCATGAAATCAAAAACCACATTTCATTGGCTCGATTCCAATCGAATTAGTCTAGCTATTCACCAAGAATGAACAAACCTGAAGTTGTTATGAAATAAAAAACCACATTTCATTGGCTCGATTCCAATCGAATTAGACTAGCAATTTTTGAAAAACGAACAAATCTGAAGTTATCATGAAATCAAAAACCACATTTCGAGCTCATTGGCTCGATTCCAATCAAATTAGGCTAGCAATTTCCTAAAAATGAACAAATCCGAAGTTATCATGAAATTAAAAACCACATTTCGAGCTCATTGGCTCGATTCCAATCGAATTACACTAGAAATTCGACAAAAACGAACAAACCTGGAGTTATCGTGAAATCAAAAACCACTTTTCATTGGCTCGATTCCAATCGAATTAGACTAGCAATTCTCGAAAATGAACAAACCCGAATTTATCGTGAAATCAAAAACCACTTTTCATTGGCTCCATTCTAATCAAATTAGACTAGCAGTACGCCAAAAATGAGCTAACCCGAAGTTATCTTGAATTCAAAAACCACTTTTCATTCGCTCGATTCCAATCGAATTACACTTGCAATTCGTCAAAAATGAACAAACCCGAAGTTATCGTGAAATCAAAAACCACTTTTCATTGGCCAGATTCCAATCGAATTAGAGTAGCAATTCGCTAAGAAACGAAAGAACCCGAAGTTATCATGAAATCAAAAACCTCTTTTCATTGGCCCGATTTCAATCGAATTAGACTAGAAATTTTCCAAGAAACGAAAAAACCTGAATTTAGACTAGCAATTTGCCAAAACGAACAAACCCGAAGATACATGAAATCAACATCCACTTTTCATTCCTTTGATTCCAATCAAATTAGACTAGCAATTTGTAGAAATCGAACAAACCGAAGTTATCAAGAAATCAAAAGCCACTTTTCATTGGCATGATTCCAATCGAATTAGACTAGCAATTTGCTAAAAATGAAGAAACCCGAAGTTATCATGAAATCAAAAACCAATTTTCATTGGCTCGATTCCAAACAAATTAGACTAGCAATTCGTCAAAAATGAACAAACCAAAATTATCACGAAATCAAAAATCACTTTTCATTGGCTTGATTCCAATCGAATTAGACTAGCAATTCGCCAAAAATGAAAAGACCCAAAGTTATCATGAAATCAAAAACCACTTTTCATTGGCTCGATTCTAATAGAATTAGTCTAGTTTTTCGCCAAAAATGAACAAACCCGAAGATATCCTAAAATGAAAAACCACTTTTCATTGGCTCGATTCCAATCGAATTAGACTAGCAATTTGACAAAAACGAACAAACCCGAAGTTATCATGAAATCAAAAATCACAATTCATTGGCTCAATTCCAATCGAATTAGGCTAGCAATTTGCTAAAATCGAACAAACCCAAAGTTATCCTGAAATCAAAAACTACATTTCATTAGCTTGATTCCAATCGAATTAGAATAGCAATTCGCCAAAAATGAAAAAATCCGAAGTTATCATGAAATCAAAAGCGACTTTTCATTGGCTCAGTTCAAATCGAATTAGACTAGCAATTTGCCAAAATGAACAAACCCGAAGTTATCATGAAATCAAAATCCCCTTTTCATTCGTTCGATTCCAATAGAATTACACAAGCAATTTAAGGAAAACAAACAAATCGAAGTTATCAAGAAATCGAAAGCCACTTTTTATTGGCTCGATTCCAATCGAATTAGACTAGCAATTTGCGAAAAACGAACAAACCCGAAGTTATCATGAAATCAAAAACCACTTTTTATTGGCTCGATTCCAATCGAATTAGACTAGCACTACATCAAAAACAAAAAAAAAACCTAAAGTTACTTTGAAATCAAAAACCACTTTTCATTGGCTCGATTCCAATCGAATTACATAAGCAATTCGCCAAAAATGAACAAGCCCGAAGTTATCGTTGAATCAAAAGCCACTTTTCATTTGCTCGATTCCAATCGAATTGCATTTGCATTTCGCCAAAAATGAATAAACCCAAAGTTATCATGAAATCGAAAGCTACTTTTCATTGGCTTAGTCCCAATCGAATTAGACTAGCAATTCGCCAAAAATGAACCAACCCGAAGTTATCATGAAATCAAAAGCCACTTTACATTAGCTCGATTCCAATCGAACTAGACTAGCAATTTTCCAAAAATGAACAAACCCGAAGTTATCATGAAATCAAAATCCACTTTTCATTGGCTCGATTCCAATCGAATTAGACAAGCAATTCGCTAAGAAACAAAAAAAAACTAGAAGTTATCATGAAATCAAAAACCACTTTTCATTGGCTCGATTCCAATCCAATTAGTCTAGCTTTTCACCAAAAACGAACAAACCCGAAGTTATCATGAAATCAAAAGCCACATTTCATTGGTGCGATTCCAATCGAAATAGACTAGCAATTCGTCAAAAACGAACGAACCCAAAGTTATTTTGAAATCAAAATCACTTCTCATTAGCTCGATTCCAATCGAATTAGTCTAGCTTTTTGCCAAAAATGAACAAACCCAAAGTTATCATGAAATCAAAAACCACATTTTATTGGAGCGATTCCAATGGAAATAGATTAGCAATTCGCCAAAAATGAGCAAACACGAAGTTATCATGAAATCAAAAACCACTTTTCATTGGCTCGATTCCAATCAAATTAGACTAGCAATTCGCCAAGAAACGAAAAAACCAAAAGTTATCATGAAATCAAAAACCAATTTTCATTGGCTCGAAACCAATTGAATTAGTCGATCTATTCTTCAAAAATGAACAAGCCCGAAGTAATCATAAAATCAAAAACCACATTTCATTGGCTCAATTCCAATTGAATTAGACTTGCAATTCGCTAAAAATGAACAAACCCGGAGTTATTTTGAAATGAAAAACCACTTTTCATTGGCTCCACTCCAATCGAATTACACTAGCAATTCACTAAAAACGAACAAACCCGAAGTTATCGTAAATTCAAAAGCCACTTTTCATTGGTTCGATTCCTATCGAATTAGACTAGCAATTCTCCAAAATTGAACAAACCCAAAGTTATCTTGAAATCAAAAACCACTTTTCATTGGCTCGATTCCAATCGAATTACACTAGCAATTCACCAAAAACGAACAAACCCGAAGTTATCGTGAAATCAAAAACCACTTTTCAATGGCTCGATTCCAATCAAATTAGACAAGCAATTCGCAAAAAATGAACAAACCTGAAGTTATCATTAAAAGAAAAACCACATTTCATTGGCTCCATTCCAATCAAATTAGACTAGCAACTTGCCAAGAAATGAAAAAACCTAAAGTTATCATGAAGTCACAGACCACTTTTCAGTAGCTATATTATAATTGAATTAGTCTAGCTATTCACAAAAAATGAACATACTTGAAGTTATTACGAAATCAAGAACCACATTTCATTGGCTCGATTCCAATCGAATTAGGCTAGCAATTCGTCAAAAATGAACAAACACGAAGTTATTTGAAATCAAAAATAACTTTTCGTTGGCTCGATTCAAATCGAACTACACAAGCAATTCACCAAAAATGAACAACCCAAAGTTATCATAAAATCAAAAACCACTTTTCATTGGCTCGATTCAAATCAAATTGCACTTGCATTTCGCCAATAACGAATAAACTCAAAGTTTTCATGAAATCAAAACCCACATTTCATTGGCTTAGTCCCAATCGAATTAGACTAGCGATTCGCCAAAAAGAACAAACCCAAAGATATATTAAAATCAAAAACCACTTTTCATTGACTAGATTCCAATCGAATTACATTAGCAATTCGCTAAAAACGAACAACCCCGAAGTTATCGTGAAATCAAAAACCACGTATCATTGGCTCGATTCCAATCGAATTAGACTAGCAATTCGTGAAAAACGAACAAAC
This sequence comes from Olea europaea var. sylvestris, assembly GCF_002742605.1. Classification (NCBI taxonomy): domain Eukaryota; kingdom Viridiplantae; phylum Streptophyta; class Magnoliopsida; order Lamiales; family Oleaceae; genus Olea; species Olea europaea. The sequence continues at coordinate 584,275 of NW_019264091.1, read as the reverse complement.
CCGAAGTTGTCATTAAATGAAAAACCACTTTTCATTGGCTCGATTCCAATCAAATTAGACTAGTAATTCGCTAAAAGCGATCAAATTTGAAATTATCATGAAATCAAAAATCACTTTTCATGGCTCAATTACAATCGAATTAGACTAACGATTCGCCAAGAAATGAAAGAACCTGAAGTTACCATGAAATCAAAAACCACATTCCATTGGCGCGATTCCAATCAAAATAGACTAGCAATTCGCCAAAAATGAACAAACCCGAAGTTATCATGAATTCAAAACCACTTTTCATTGGCTCGATTCCAATCGAATTAGTCTAGATTTTCGCAAAAAAGGAACAAACCCGAAGTTATCATGAAATCAAAAACAACATTTTATTGACGCGGATCCAATGGAAATAGACTAGCAATTCGCCGAAAATGAACAAACCCGAAGTTATCGTGAAATCAAAAAACACTTTTCATTGGCTTGATTTCAATCGAATTAGACTAGCAATTCGCCAAAAATGAAAAAACCCGAAGTTATCACGAAATCAAAAACCACATTTCATTGGCTCAATTCTAATTGAATGAGTCTAGCTTTTCGCCAAAAACGAACAAACCTGAAGTTATCATGAAATCAAAAGCCACTTTTCATTGGCTCGATTCCCATCTAATTAGACTAGTAATTTGTTAAAAACGAACAAACCCGAAGTTATCCTGAAAACAAAAACCACCCGAAGTTATCATGATATCAAAAACCACATTTCATTGGCTCGATTCCCATCTAATTAGACTAGTAATTTGTTAAAAACGAACAAACCCGAAGTTATCCTGAAAACAAAAACCACCCGAAGTTATCATGATATCAAAAACCACATTTCATTGGCTCGATTCCCATCTAATTAGACTAGTAATTTGTTAAAAACGAACAAACCCGAAGTTATCCTGAAATCAAAAACCACAATTCATCGGCTCGATTCAAGTCGAATTAGACAACAAAAACGAACAAACCTGAAGTTATCATGAAATGAAAAACCTCTTTTCATTGGCTCGCTTCCAATCGAATTAGTTTAGCTATTCGCCAAAAACGAACAATCTCGAAGTTATCACGAAATCAAAAATCCACATTTCATTGGCTCGATTCCAATCGATTTAGACTAGCAATTCGCCAAAAATGAAACAAGCCGAAGTTATCATGAAATTAAAAACCACATTTCATTGGCTCGATTCCAATCTAATTAGACTAGTAATTTGCTAAAAACGAACAAACCCGAAGTTATCCTGAAATCAAAAACCACAATTCATCGGCTCGATTCAAGTCGAATTAGACTACCAATTCGCCAAAAACTAAATAACCTGAAGTCATCACGAAATTAAAAGCAACTTTTCATTGGCTCGATTCAAATCGAATTAGACTAACAATTTGCCAAAACGAACAAACCCGAAGTTATCATGAAATCAAAATCTACTTTTCATTCGTTCGATTCCAATCGAACTAGATAGCAATTTGAAGAAAACTAACGAATCGAAGTTATGAAGAAATCAAAAGCCATTTTCCAATGGCTCGATTCCAATTGAATTAGACTAGCAATTTTCCAAAAATGAACAAACCCGAAGTTATCATGAAGTCAAAAACCACTTTTCATTGGCTCGATTCAAATCGAATTAGACTAGCAATTCACCAAAAATTAAAAAACCCGAAGTTATTTTGAAATCAAAAACCACTTTTCATTGGCTCAATTCCAATCGAATTAAACAAGCAATTCGCCAAAAATGAACAAGCCCGAAGTGATCGTGAAATAAAAACCACTTTTCATTGGCTTGATTCTAATCGAATTACACTTGCATTTCGCTAAAAACGAATAAACCCAAAGTTATCATGAAATCAAAAGCCACTTTTCATTGGCTCAGTCCCAATCGAATTAGACTAGCTATTTGCCAAAAATGAATAAATCCAAAGTTATCATGAAATCAAAAACCACATTTCACTGGCTCGATTCCAATCGAATTAAACTAGCAATTCGCCAAAAAGGAACAAACCCGAAGTTATCATGAATTCAAAATCCACTTTTCATTGGCTCGATTCCAATCGAATTAGACAAGCAATTCGCAAAGAAACAAAAAAATAGAAATTATCATGAAATCAAAAACCACTTTTCATTGGCTCGATTCCAACTAATTACTCTAGCTTTCACCAAAAACGAACAAACCCGAAGTTATCATGATATCAAAAACCACATTTCATTGGCTCGATTCCAATAGAAATAGACTAGCAATTTGCCAAAAATGAACAAATCCGAAGTTATTATGAAATCAAAACCACTTTTCATTGGCTCGATTCCAATCGAATTAGTCTAGCTTTTCGCCAAAAACTAACAAACCCGAAGTTATCATGAAATCAAAAACCACATTTTATTGGCGCGATCCCAATGGAAATAGACTAGCAATTTGCCAAAAATGAAAAAACCCGAAGTTATCATGAAATCAAAAACCACCTTTCATTGGCTCGATTCCAATCGAATTAGACTAGAAATTCGCCAGGAAACGAAAAAACCTGAAGTTATCATGAAATCAAAAACCACTTTTCATTGGCTCGATTCAAATCGAATTAGTCTAGCTATTCGCCAAAAATGAACGAACCCGAAGTTATCATAAAATCAAAAACAACATTTCATTGGCGCGATTCCAATTGAAGTAGACTTGCAATTCGCCAAAAACTAACAAACCCGAACTTATTTTGAAATCAAAAACCACTTTTCATTGTCTCGATACCAATCGAATTACACTAGTAATTCGCCAAAAACAAACAAACCCGAAGTTATCATGAAATCAAAAACCACTTTTCATTGGCTCGATTCCCATCGAATTAGACTAGCAATTCGCCGAAAACGAACAAACCCAAAGTTATCTTGAAATCAAAAATCACTTTTCATTAGCTCGATTCCAATCAAATTACACCATCAATTCGCCAAAAATGAACAAACCCGAAGTTATCTTGAAATCAAGAACCACTTTTCGTTGGCTCGATTCCAATCGAATTAGACTTAAAATTTGGTAAAAACAAACAAACCCGAAGTTATCCTGAAATCAAAAACCACATTTCATTTGCTCGATTCCAATTGAATTAGACTAGCAATTTGCGAAAAATGAAAAAATCAGTTGTTATCATGAAACCAAGAGCGACTTTTCATTGGCTAGATTCAAATCGACTTAGACTAGCAATTTGCCAAAACGATCAAGCCCGAAATTATCATGAAATCAAAATCCACTTTTCATTTGTTCGATTCCAGTCGAACTAGACTAGCAATTTGCAGAAAACTAACAAATCGAAGATATGAAGAAATCGAAAGCCACTTTTCATTGGCTCGATTCCAATCGGATTAAACTAGCAATTTTCCAAAAATGAACAAACTTGAAGTTATCATGAAATCAAAAACCACTTTTCATTGGCTAGATTCAAATCGAATTAGACTAGCATTCACCAAAAATGAAAAAACCTGAAGTTATTTTTAAATCAAAAACCACTTTTCATTGGCTCGATTCTAATCGAATTATACAAGCAACTCGCCAAAAATGAACAAGCCCGAAGTTATCGTGAAATAAAAACCACTTTTTATTGGCTTGATTCCAATCGAATTACACTTGCAATTCGCCAAAAACGAATAAACCCAAAGTTATCATGAAATCAAAAGCCACTTTTTATTGGCTCAATCCCAATCGAATTAGACTTGCAATTCGCCAAAAATGAACAAATCCGAAGTTAACATGAAATCAAAATCCACTTTTCATTGGCTCGATTCCAATCGAATTAGACAAGCAATTCACTAAGAAACAAAAAAAAACTAGAAGTTATCAAGAAATCAAAAACCACTTTTCATTGGCTCGATTCCAATCTAATTAGTCTAGCTTTTCACCAAAAACGAACAAACCCAAAGTTGTCATGAAATCAAAAACCACATTTCATTGGCGCGATTCCAATCGAAATAGACTAGCAATTCGTCAAAAATGAACAAACCCAAAGTTATTTTGAAATCAAAACAACTTTTCATTAGCTCGATTCCAATCGAATTAGTCTAGCTTATCGCCAAAAACGAACAAACCCGAAGTTATCATGAAATCAAAAACCACATTTTATTGGCACGATTCCAATGGAAATAGATTAGCAATTCGCCAAAAATGAGCAAACCCGACATTATCATGAAATCAAAAACCACTTTTCGCTGGCTCGATTCCAAACAAATTAGACTAGCAATTCGCCAAGAAACGAAAAAACCAGAAGTCATCATGAAATCAAAAATCACTTTTCATTGGCTCGAAACCAATCGAATTACTCTATCTATTCTCCAAAAATGGACAAGCCCTAAATAATCATAAAATCAAAAACCACATTTCATTGGCTCGATTCCAATTGAATTAGACTTGCAATTCGCCAAAAATGGACAAACCCGAAGTTATTTTGAAATCAAAAACCATTTTTCGTTGGCTCGATTCCAATCGAATTAGACTTAAAATTAGCTAAAAACAAACAAACCCGAAGTTATCCTGAAATCAAAAACCACATTTCATTGGCAAAATTCCAATGGAAATAGATTAGCAATTCGCCAAAAATGAGCAAACCCGAAGTTGTCATGAAATCGAAAACCACTTTTCGTTGGCTCGATTTCAAACAAATTAGACTAGCAATTCCCTAAGAAACGAAAAAACCAGAAGTTATCATGAAATCAAAAATCACTTTTCATTGGCTCGAAACCAATCGAATTAGTCTATCTATTCTCCAAAAATGAACAAGCCCTAAGTAATCATAAAATCAAAAACCACATTTCATTGGCTCGATTCCAATTGAATTAGACTTTCAATTCGCCAAAAACGAACAAACCCGAAGTTATTTTGAAATCAAAAACCACTTTTCATTGGCTCGATTCCAATCGAATTACACTAGCAATTCGCCAAAAATGAACAAACCCGATGTTATCGTGAAATTAAAAACCATTTTTCATTGGTTCGATTCCAATCAAATTAGACAAGCAATTCGCAAAAAATGAACAAACCTGAATTTATCATGAAATCAAAAACCACTTGTCGTTGGCTCGATTCCAATCGAATTAGACTAGCAATTCGCCAAAAATGAACAAACCCGAAGTTATCATGAAATCAAAAACCACTTTTCATTGGCTCGATTCCAATCGAATTACACTAGCAATTCGCCAAAAATGAACAAACCCGATGTTATCGTGAAATTAAAAACCACTTTTCATTGGTTCGATTCCAATCAAATTAGACAAGCAATTCGCAAAAAATGAACAAACCTGAATTTATCTTTAAATGAAAAACCACATTTCATTGGCTCCATTCCAATCAAATTAGACTAGCAATTTTGCCAAGAAATGAAAAAACCTGAAGTTATCATGAAATCAAAAACCACTTTTCAGTAGCTCGATTGCAATTGAATTATCCTAGCTATTCGCAAAAAACGAACATACTCGAAGTTATTACGAAATCAAGAACCACATTTCATTGGCTCAATTCCAATCGAATTAGACTAGCAATTCGCCAAAAATGAACAAACCCGAAGTTATTTGAAATCAAAAACAACTTTTCGTTGGCTCGATTCCAATCAAACTACACAAGTAATTCACCAAAAATGAACAGCCCAAAGTTACCGTAAAATCAAAAACCACTTTTCATTAGCTCGATTCCAATCAAATTGCACTTTCATTTCGCCAAAAATGAATAAACCCGAAGTTATCACGAAATCGAAACCCACATTTCATTGGCTCAGTCCCAATCGAATTAGACTAGCAATTCGCCAAAAAGAACAAACCCGAAGTTATCTTGAAATCAAAAACCACTTTTCATTGGCTAGATTCCAATCAAATTACACTAGCAATTCGCTAAAAACGAACAACCCCGAAGTTATCATGAAATCAAAAATCACTTTTCATTGGCTCGATTCCAATCGAATTAGACTAGCAATTCGCAAAAAATGAACACACCCGAAGTTGTCATTAAATGAAAAACCACTTTTCATTAGCTCGATTCCAATCAAATTAGACTAGTAATTCACCAAAAATGATCAAATTCAAAATTATCATGAAATCAAAAATCACTTTTCCTGGCTCAATTACAATCGAATTAGACTAGCGATTCACCAAGAAACGAAAGAACCCGAAGTCATCATGAAATCAAAAACCACATTTCATTGGCGTGATTCTAATCGAAATAGACTAGCAATTCGCCAAAAACGAACAAACCTGAAGTTATCATGAAATCAAAACCACTTTTCATTGGCTCGATTCCAATCGAATTAGTCTAGATTTTCACCAAAAAGGAACAAACCCGAAGTTATCATGAAATCAAAAACAAAATTTTATTGGCGCAGTTCCAATGGAAATAGACTCGCGATACGCCAAAAATGAACAAACCCGAAGTTATCAAGAAATCAAAAACCACTTTTCATTGGTCGATTCCAATCGAATTAGACTAGCAATTCGCCAACAACGAAAAAACCCGAAGTTATCATGAAATCAAAAACCACATTTCATTGGCTCAATTCTAATTGAATGAGTCTAGCTTTTCGCCAAAAACGAACAAACCTGAAGTTATCATGAAATGAAAAACCTCTTTTCATTGGCTCGCTTCCAATCGAATTAGTTTAGCTATTCGCCAAAAACAAACAATCCCGATGTTATGATGAAATCAAAATCCACATTTCATTGGCTCGATTCCAATCGATTTAGACTAGCAATTCGCCAAAAATGAAAAAACCCGAAGTTATCATGAAATTAAAAACCAGATTTCATTGGCTCGATTCCAATCTAATTAGACTAGTAATTTGCTAAAAATGAACAAAACAAAGTTATCCTGAAGTCAAAAACCACAATTCATTGGCTCGATTCAAATCGAATTAGACTAGCGATTTACCAAAAATGAAAAAACCCGAAGTTATCACGAAATCAAAAGCAACTTTTCATTGGCTCGATTCAAATCGAATTAGACTAGCAATTTGCCATACCAAACAAACCCGAAGTTATCATGAAATCAAAATCCACTTTTTCATTCGTTTGATTCCAATCGAACTAGATAGCAATTTGCAGAAAACTAACGAATTGAAGTTATGAAGAAATCAAAAGCCACTTTCCATTGGCTCGATTCCAATCTAATTAGACTAGCAATTTTCCAAAAACGAACAAACTCGAAGTTTTCATGAAATCAAAAACCACTTTTCATTGGCTCGATTAAAATCAAATTAGACTAGCAATTCACCAAAAATTAAAAAACCCGAAGTTATTTTGAAATCAAAAACCACTTTTCATTGGTTCGATTCCAATCGAATTACACAAGCAATTCGCCGTAAACGAACAAGCCCGAAGTTATCGTGAAATAAAAACCACTTTTCATTGGCTCGATTCCAATCGAATTAAACTTGCATTTCGCCAAAAACGAATAAGCCCAAAGTTATCATGAAATCAAAAGCCACTTTTAATTGGCTCAGTCCCAATCGAATTAGACTAGCAATTCGCCAAAAACGAACCAACCCGAAGCTATCACGAAATCAAAAGCCAATTTTCATTGGCTCGATTCCATTCCAATCGAATTAGTCTAGATATTCGCCAAAAACGAACAAACCCGAAGTTATCATGAAATCAAAAACCACATTTCATTGGCTCGATTCCAATCGAATTAGACTAGCAATTCCCCAAAAATGAACAAACCCGAAGTTATCATGAAATCAAAATCCACTTTTCATTGGCTCGATTCCGATCGAATTAGACAAGCAATTCGCTAAGAAACAAAAAAAAACTAGAAGTTATCATGAAATCAAAAACAACTTTTCATTGGCTCGACTCCAATCTAATTAGTCTAGCCTTCGCCATAAATGAACAAACCTGAAGTTATCATGAAATCAAAAACCACATTTCATTGGCTCGATTCCAATCGAAAAAGACAAGCAATTCGCTAAAAACGAACAAACCCGAAGTTATCATGATATCAAAACCACTTTTCATTGGCTCGATTCCAATCGAATTAGTCTAGCTTTTCGCCAAAAACTAACAAACCCGAAGTTATCGTGAAATCAAAAATCACATTTTATTGGCGCGATTCCAATGGAAATAGACTAGCAATTCGCCAAAAATGAACAAACCCGAAGTTATCATGAAATCAAAAACCACTTTTCATTGGCTCGATTCCAATCGAATTAGACTAGTAATTCGCCAGGAAACGAAAAAACCTGAACTTGTCATGAAAACAAAAACTACTTTTCATTGGCCCGATTCCAATCGAATTAGTCTAGCCATTCGCGAAAAATGAACGAATCCGAAGTTATCATAAAATCAAAAACCACATTTCGTTGGCTCGATTCCAATTGAATTAGACTTACAATTCGCTAAATACTAACAAACCCGAAGTTATTTTGAAATCAAAAACCACTTTTCATTGGCTCGATTCCAATCGAATTACACTAGCAATTCGCCAAAAACGAACAAACCCGAAGATATCATGAAATCAAAAACCACTTTTCATTGGCTCAATTCCTATCGAATTAGACTAGCAATTCGCCGAAAATGAACAAACCCAAAGTTATCTAGAAATCAAAAACCACTTTTCATTGGCTCGATTCAAATCGAATTACACTAGCAATTCACAAAAAATGAACAAACCCAAAGTTATCGTGAAATCAAAAACCACTTTTCATTGGCTCGATTCCAATCGAATTAGACTTGCAATTTGATAAAAACGAACAAAGCCCGAAGATATCATGAAATCAAAAACCACTTTTCATTAGCTCGACTCCAATTGAATTAGTCTAGCTATTCAGAAAAAATGAACGTACTCGAAGTTATCACGAAATCAAGAACAACATTTCATTGGCTCGAATCCATTCGAATTAGACTAGCAATTCGCAAAAAATGATCAAACAAAAAATTGTCATGAAATCAAAAATCACTTTTCATTCATCTGATTCCAACCGAATCAGACTAGCAATTCGCCAAAAATGAAAAAACCCGAAGTTATCCTGAAATCAAAAACCACATTTCATTTGCTCGATTCCAATCGAATTAGACTAGTAATTCGCCAAAAATGAAAAAACCCGGTTGTTATCATGAAACCAAAAGGGACTTTTCATTGGCGCGATTCAAATCGAATTACACTAGCAATTTGCCAAAACGAACAAACCCGAAGTATCATCAAATCAAAATGCACTTTTCATTCGTTCGATTCCAATCGAACTAGACTAGCAATTAGCAGAAAACTAACAAATCGAAGTTATGAAGAAATCAAAAACCACTTTCATTGTCTCGATTCCAATCAAATTAGACTAGCAATTTTCCAAAAACGAACAAACCTGAAGTTATCATGAAATAAAAAACCACTTTTCATTGGCTAGATTTAAATCGAATTAGACAAGCAATTCACCAAAAAAGAAAAAACCCAAAGTTATTTTCAAATCAAAAACCACTTTTCATTGGCTCGATTCTAATCGAATTACACAAGCAATTCGTCAAAAACGAACAAGCCCGAAGTTATCGTGAAATAAAATCCACTTTTCATTGGCTCGATTACAATCGAATTACACTTGCATTTCGCCAAAAAGGAATAAACCCAAAGTCATCATGAAATCAAAAGCCACTTTTCATTGGTTCAGTCCCAATCGAATTAGACTAGTATTCGGCAAAAACGAACCAACCCAAAGTTATCATGAAATCAAAAGCCACTTTTCATTGGCTCGATTTCGATCGAATTAGTCTAGCTATTCACCAAAAATGAACAAACCCGAAGTTATCATAAAATCAAAAACTACATTTCATTGCTCAATTCCAATCGAATTAGACTAGCAATTCGCCAAAAATGAACAAACCCGAAGTTATCATGTAATCAAAATCCACTTTTCATTGGCCGATTCAAATCGTATTAGACAACCAATTCGCTAAGAAATAAAAAAAAAACCAGAAGTTATCATGAAATCAAAAATCACTTTTCATTGGCTCGATTCCAATCAAATTCAATAGCTTTTCGCCAAAAACGAACAAACACGAAGTTATCATAAAATCAGAAACGACATTTCATTGGCGTGATTCCAATCATAGTAGACTAGCAATTCGCCAAAAACGAACAAACCCGAAGTTATTTTTGAAATCAAAAACTACTTTTCATTGGCTCGATTCCAATCGAATTACACTAGCAATTCGCCAAAAACGAACAAACCCGAAGTTCTTTTCGCCAAAAACGAACAAACCCGAAGTTATCGTGAAATCAAAAACCACTTTTCATTGGCTCGATTCCCATCGAATTAGACTAGCAATTCGCCGAAAATGAACAAACCCAAAGTTATCTTGAAATCAAAAACCGCTTTTCATTGGCTCAATTCCAATCGAATTACACTAGCAATTCGCCGAAAATGAACAAACCCAAAATTATCCTGAAATCAAAAATCACTTTTCATTGGCTTGATTCCAGTTGAATTAGACTAGCAATTCGCCAAAAATGAAAAACCCTAAGTTATCATGAAATCAAAAACTACATTTCATTGGCTCGATTCCAATTGAATTATTCTAGCTTTTCACCAAAAATGAACAAACCCGAAGTTATCGTGAAATCAAAAACCACATTTCATTTGCTCGATTCCAATTGAATTAGACTAGCAATTTGCTAAAAATGACCGAACTCGAAGTTATCCGGAAATCAAAAACCACTTTTCATTGGCTCGATTCCAATCGAATTAGACTAGCAATTCGCAAAAAACGAACAAACCCGACGTTATCATGAAATCAAAAACCACATTTCATTGGCTCGATTTCAATCGAATTAGACTAGCAATCCGCCAAAAACAAACAAACTCGAAGTGATCGTGAAATCAAAAACCACTTTTCATTGGCTCGATTACAATCGAATTAGACTAGCAATTTACAAAAAATGAACAGGCCAGAAGTTATCATTAAACGAAAAACCACTTTTCATTGGCTCTATTCCAATCAAATTAGACTAGTAATTCGCCAAAAGTGAACAAACTTGAAATTATTATGAAATCAAAAACCACTTTTCATTGGCTCGATTCCAATCGAATTAGACAAGGAATTCGCCGAGAAACGAAAGATCCCGAAGTTATCATGAAATCAAAAACCACATTTCATTGGCTTGATTCCAATCGAATTAGACAAGGAATTCGCCAAGAAACGAAAGAACCCGAAGTTATCATGAAATCAAAAACCACATTTCATTGGCTCGATTTCAATCGAATTAGACTAGCAATTCGCCAAAAATGAGCAAACCCGAAGTTATCACGAAATCAAAAACCACATTTCATTGGCTCGATTCCAATCGAATTAGACTAGAAATTTGCTAAAAATGAACAAACCCGAAGTTATCGTGAAATCAAAAACCTCTTTTCATTGGCTCGCTTCCAATCTAATTAGTTTAGCTATTCACCAAAAACGAACGTTCCCGAAGTTACCACGAAATCAAAAACCACATTTAATTGGCTCGATTCCAATCGAATTAGACTAGCAATTAGCCAAAAATGAACAAATCTAAAGTTATCATGAAATCAAAAACCACATTTCATTGGTTCGATTCCAATCGAATTAGACTAGCAATTTGCTAAAAATGAACAAATGCGAAGTTATCATGAAATCAAAAACCTCTTTTCATTGGCTCGCTTCCAATCGAATTGGTTTAGCTATTCGTAAAAAACGAACGATCCCGAAGTTATCACGGACTCAAAAACCATATTTCATTGGCTCGATTTCAATCGAATTGGAATAGCAATTCGCCAAAAATGAGCAAACCGGAAGTTATCATGAAATCAAAAACCACATTTCTTTGGCTTGATTCCGATCGAATTAGACTAGCAATTTTTTAAAAATGAACAAACCCGAAGTTACCCTAAAATCAAAAACCACATTTCATTAGATCGATTCCAATCGAATTAGACTAGCAATTTGCCAAAAATTAAAAAACTCGAAGTTATCCTGTAATCAAAAGCGACTTTTCATTGGCTCGACTCAAATCGAATAAGTCTAGCAATTTGCCAAAATGAACAAACCCGAAGTTATCATGAAATTAAAGTCCCCTTTTCATTCATTCAATTCCAATCGACTTAGGCTTGCAATTTACAGAAAACTAACAAGTCGAAGTTATGTAGAAATCAAAAGCCACTTTTTATTGGCTCGATTCCAATTGAATTAGACTAACAATTTTCCAAAAACGAACAAACACGAAGTTATCATGAAATCAAAAACCACTTTTAATTGGCTCGATTCCAATCTAATTAGTCTACCTTTTCGCCAAAAACGAACAAACCCCGACATTATCATGAAATCAATAATCACATTCATTGGCTCGATTCCAATCGAATTAGACTAGTAATTTGCTAAAAATGAACAAACCCGAAGTTATCCTGAAATCAAAAACCACATTTCATTGGCTCGATTCAAATCGAATTACACTAGTAATTCGCCAAAAATGAACAAACCTGAAGTTATCGTGAAATCAAAAACCACATTTCGTTGGCTCGATTCCAATCGAATTAGACGAGCAATTCACAAAAAATGAACAAACCTAAAGTTATCATTAAATGAAAAACCACATTTCATTGGCTCGATTCCAATCGAATTAAACTAGCAATTCGCCAAAAATGAACAAACCCAATGTTATTCGAAATAAAAAAAAACTTTTCGTTGGCTCGATTCCCAATGAACTACACAAGCAATTCGCCAAAGATGAACAAACCCGAAGTTATCATTAAATGAAAAACCACATTTCGTTGGCTCGATTCCGATCAAATTAGACCAGCAATTTGCCAAGAAATGAAAAAACCCGAAGTTATCATGAAATCAAAAATCACTTTTCGCTAGCTTGATTCCAATTGAATTAGTCTAGCTAGTCGCAAAAAACGAACATACTCGAAGTTATTACGAAATCAAGAACCACATTTCATTGGCTCGATTCCAATCGAATTAAACTAGCAATTCGCCAAAAACGAATAGACCTGAAGTTATTTGAAATAAAAAAAAACTTTTCGTTGGCTCGATTCCAAACGAACTACACAAGCAATTCGCCAAAAATGAACAAGCCCGTAGTTATCGTAAAATCAAAAACCACATTTCATTGGCTCGATTCCAATCGAATTGCACTTGCATTTCGCCAAAAATGAATAAACCCAAAGTTATCATGAAATCAAAAGCCACATTCCATTGGCTCAGTCCCAATCGAATTAGACTAGCAATTCACCAAAAAACAAACAAACTCGAAGTCATCTTGAAATCAAAAACCACTTTTCATTTGCTAGATTCCAATCGAATTACACTAGCAAATTCGTCAAAAATGAAGAACCCCGAAGTTATCATGAAATCAAAAACCACTTTTCATTGGCTCGATTCCAATCGAATTAGACTAGCAATTCACGAAAAATGAAAAACATGAAGGTATCTTGAAATCAAAAACCACTTTTCATTGGCTCAATTCCAATCGAATTAGACTAGAATTCGCAAAAAATGAACAAACCCGAAGTTGTCATTAAATGAAAAACCACTTTTCATTGGCTCGATTCCAATCAAATTAGACTAGTAATTCACCGAAAGTGAGCAAACTCGAAAATATCATGAAATAAAAACCACTTTTCATTGGCTCGATTCTAATCGAACTAGACTAGCAATTCGCCAAGAAACGAAAGAACCCGAAGTTATCATGAAATCAAAAACCTCTTTTCATTGGCCCGATTTCAATCGAAGTAGACTAGCAATTCGCCAAGAAACGAGAATACCTGATGTTATCATGAAATCAAAAACCACTTTTCATTAGCTCGACTCCAATTGAATTAGTCTAGCTATTCAGAAAAAATGAACGTACTCGAAGTTATCACGAAATCAAGAACCACATTTCATTGGCTCGATTCCAATCGAATTAGACTAGCAATTCGCCAAAAATGAACAAACCAAAAATTGTCATGAAATCAAAAATCACTTTTCATTAGCCTGATTCCAATCGAATCAGACTAGCAATTCGCCAAAAATGAAAAAACCCAAAGTTATCATGAAATCAAAAACCACATTTCATTGGCTCCATTCTAATCGAATTAGTCTAGCTTTTCGCCAAAAAATGAACAAACCGAAAGTTATCAAGAAATCAAAAACCTCTTTTCATTGGCTCGATTCCGATCGAATTCCTTTAGCTATTCACCAAAAATGAACAATCCCGAAGTTATCATGAAATCAAAAACCACATTTCATTGGCTCGATTCCAATTGAATTAGACTAGCGATACTCAAAAAATGAAAAAACCCGAAGTTATCTTGAAATCAAAAACCACATTTCATTGGCTCGATTCCAATCGAATTAGACTATTAATTTGCTAAAAACGAACCAACCCGAAGTTATCCTGAAATCAAAAACCACATTTCATTGGCTCGATTCAAATCGAATTAGACTAGCAATTCGCCAAAAATGAAAAAACCCGAAGTTATAATGAAATCAAAAGCAACTTTTCGTTGGCTCGATTCAAATCGAATTAGACTAGCAATTTGCAGAAACGAACAAGCCTGAAGTTATCATGAAATCAAATTCCACTTTTCATTCGTTCGATTCTAATCGAACTAGACTAGCAATTTGCAGAAAACTAACAAATCGAAGTAATGAAGAAATTAAAAGCCACTTTTCATTTGCTCGATTCCAATCGAATTAGACTAGCAATTTTCCAAAAACGAACAAACCCGAAGTTATCATGAAATCAAAAACCACTTTTCATTGGCTCAATTCAAATCGAATTAGACTAAGAATTCACAAAAAATGAAAAAAACCCAAAGTTATTTTGAAATAAAAAACCACTTTTCATTGGCTCGATTCCAATCGAATTACACAAGCAATTCGCTAAAAATGAACAAGCCCGAAGTTATCGTGAAATCAAAAACTACTTTTCATTGGCTTGATTCCGATCGAATTACACTTGCATTTGGCCAAAAATGAATAAACCCAAAGTTATCATGAAATCAAAAGCCACTTTTCATTGGCTCAGTCGCAATCGAATTAGACTAGCAATTTGCCAAAAACGTGCCAACACAAAGTTATCATGAAATCAAAAGCCACTTTTCATTGGCTCGATTCCAATCGAATTAGTCTAGCTATTCGCTAAAAATGAATAAACCCGAAGTTATCACGAAATCAAAAATGATATTTCATTGGCTCGATTCCAATCAAATTAGACTAGTAATTCGCCAAAAATTAACAAACCCGAAGTTATCAAGAAATCAAGATCCACTTTTCATTGGCTCGATTCCAATCGAATTAGACAAGCAATTAGCTAAGAAACAGAAAAAAACAAGAAGTTATCATAAAGTCAAAAACCACTTTTCATTAGCTCGATTCCAACCTAATTAGTCTCGCTTTTCGTCAAAAATGAACAAACTAGAAGTTATCATGAAATCAAAAACCACATTTCATTGGCGTGATTCCAATCGAAATAGACTAGCAATTCTCCAAAAACGAACGCACCTAAAATTATCACGAAATCAAAAATCACTTTTCATTGGCTTGATTCCAATCGAATTAGACTAGCAATTCTCCAAAAATGAAAAAACCCAAAGTTATCAAGAAATCAAAAACCACAATTCATTGGCTCGATTCAAATCGAATTAGTCTAGCTTTTCGCCAAAAATGATCAAACCCGAAGATATCCTAAAATGAAAAACCACTTTTCATTGGGTCGATTCCAATCGAATTAGACTAGCAATTCGACAAAAATGAACAAACCCGAAGTTATCATGAAATCAAAAACCACATTTCATTGGCTCAATTCCAATCGAATTAGACTAGCAATTTGCAAAAATAGAACAAACCCGAAGTTATCCTGAAATCAAAAACCAGATTTCATTGACTCGATTCCAATCAAATTAGAATAGCAATTCGCCAAAAATGAAAAAAACCCGAAGTCATCATGAAATCAGAAGTGACTTTTCATTGGCTCGATTCAAATCGAATTAGACTAGCAATTTGCCAAAAGAAACAAACCCGAAGTTATCATGAAATCAAAATCCACTTTTCATTCGTTAGATTCCAATCGAATTAGACTAGCAATTTGTGAAAACGAACAAACCGAAGTTATCAAGAAATCGAAAGCCACTTTTCATTGGCTCGATTCCAATCGATTTAGACTAGCGATTTGCCAAAAACGAACAAACCCGAAGTTATCATGAAATCAAAAACCACTTTTTATTGGCTCGATTCCAATCGAATTAGACTAGCACTACACCAAAAATAAAAAAACCCGAAGTTATTTTGAAATCAAAAACCACTTTTCGTTGGCTCGATTCCAATCAAATTACACAAGCAATTCAACAAAAACAAACAAGCCCAAAGTTATCGTGAAATCAAAAACCACTTTTCATTGGCTTGATTCCAATCGAATTACACTTGGATTTCGCCAAAAATGAATAAACCCAAAGTTATCATGAAATCAAAAGCCACTTTTCATTGGCTCAGTCCCAATCGAATTAGACTAGTAATTCCCCAAAAACGAACCAACCCGAAGTTATCATGAAATCAAAAGCCACTTTTCATTGGCTCGATTCCAATCGAATTAGCCTAGCTATTCGCCAAAAACGAACAAACCCGAAGTTATCATGAAATTGAAAACCATATTTCATTGGCTCGATTCCAATCGAATTAGACTAGCAATTCGCCAAAAATGAACAAACCCGAAGTTATCACGAAATCAAAATCCACTTTTCATTGGCTCGATTCCAATCGAATTAGACAAGCAATTCGCTAAGAAACAAAAAAAAAACTAGAAGTTATCATGAAATCAAAAACCACTTTTCATTAGCGCGATTCCAATCGAAATAGACTAGTAATTCGTCAAAAACAAACAAATCCGATGTTATTTTGAAATCAAAACCACTTTTCATTAGCTCGATTCGAATCGAATTAGTCTAGCTTTTCGCCAAAAACGAACAAACCCAAAGTTATCATGAAATCAAAAATCACATTTTATTGGCGCGATTCCAATGGAAATAGACTTGCAATTCGCCAAAAATGAGCAAACCCGAAGTTATCATGAAATCAAAAACCACTTTTCAATGGCCCGATTCCAATCAAATTAGACTAGCAATTCGCCAAGAAACGAAAAAACCAGAAGTTATCATGAAATCAAAAACCACATTTCATTGGATCGAAACCAATCGAATTAGTCTATCAATTCTCCAAAAATGAACAAGCCCGAAGTAATCATAAAATCAAAAACCACATTTCATTGGCTCGATTCCAATTGAAATATACTTCCAATTCGCCAAAAACGAACAAACCAGAAGTTATTTTGAAATCAAAAACCACTTTTCATTGGCTCGATTCCAATCGAATTACACTAGCAATTTGCCAAAAATGAACAAACCCGAAGTTATCGTAAATTCAAAAACCACTTTTCATTGGCTCGATTCCAATCGAATTACATTAGCAATTCTCCAAAAATGAACAAACCCAAAGTTATCTTGAAATCAAAAATCACTTTTCATTGGCTCGATTCCAATCGAATTACACTAGCAATTCGCCAAAAACGAACAAACCCGAAGTTATCTTGAAATCAAAAACCACATTTCATTTGCTCGATTCCAATCGAATTAGACTAGCAATTCGCCAAAAATGAAAAAAACCCATTGTTATCATGAAACCAAAAGCGACTTTTCATTGGCTCAATTCAAATCGAATTACACTAGCAATTTGCCAAAACGAACAAACCGAAGTTATCATGAAATCAAAATGCTCTTTTCATTCGTTCGATTCCAACCGAACTAGACTAGCAATTTGCAGAAAACTAACAAATCGAAGTTATGAAGAAATCAAAAGCCACTTTTCATTGTCTCGATTCCAATCGAATTAGACTAGCAATTTTCCAAAAACGAACAAACCTGAAGTTATCATGAAATCAAAAACCACTTTTCATTGGCTAGATTTAAATTGAATTAGAAAAGTAATTCACCAAAAATGAAAAAACCTGAAGTTATTTTCAAATCAAAACCCACTTTTCATTGGCTCGATTCTAATCGAATTACACAAGCAATTCGCCAAAAACGAACAAGCCCGAAGTTATCGTGAAATAAAATCCACATTTCATTGGCTCGATTCCAATCGAATTAGACTTGCATTTCGTCGAAAACGAATAAACCCAAAGTTATCTGGAAATCAAAAGCCACTTTTCATTGGCTCAGTCCCAATCAAATTAGAGTTGCATACGCCAAAAACGAACCAACCCGAAGTTATCATGAAATCAAAAGCCACTTTCATTGGTTCGATTCCGATTGAATTAGTCTAGCTATTCGCCAAAATGAACGAACCCGAAGTTATCATGAAATCAAAAGCCACTTTTCATTGGCTCGATTCCGATTGAATTAGTCTAGCTATTCGTTAAAAATGAACAAACCCGAAGTTATCATGAAATCAAAAACTGCATTTCATTGGCTCGATTCCAATCGAATTAGACTAGCAATTCACCAAAAATGAACAAACCCGAAGTTATCATGTAATCAAAATCCACTTTTCATTGGCTCGATTCCAATCGAATTAGACAAGCAATTCGCTAAGAAACAAAAAAAAACTAGAAGTTATCATGAAATCAAAAACCACTTTTCATTGGCTCGATTTCAATCTAATTAGTCTAGCTTTTCGCCAAAAACGAACAAACCCGAAGTTATCATGAAATCAAAAACCACATTTCATTAGCACAATTCCAATCGAAATAGACTAGTAATTCGTCAAAAACAAACAAATCCGATGTTATTTTGAAATCAAAACCACTTTTCATTAGCTCGATTCGAATCGAATTAGTCTAGCTTTTCGCCAAAAAAGAACAAACCCAAAGTTATCATGAAATCAAAAATCACATTTTATTGGCACGATTCCAATGGAAATAGACTTGCAATTCGCCAAAAATGAGCAAACCCGAAGTTATCATGAAATCAAAAACCACTTTTCAAGGGCTCGATTCCAATCAAATTAGACTAGCAATTCGCTGAAAATGAACAAGCCCAAAGTTATCTTGAAATCAAAAATCACTTTTCATTGGCTCAATTCCAATCGAATTACACTAGCAATTCGCCGAAAATGAACAAACCCAAAATTATCCTGAAATAAAAAATCACTTTTCATTGGCTTGATTCCAATCGAATTAGACTAGCAATTCGCAAAAAATGAAAAACCCTAAAGTTATCATGAAATCAAAAACCACATTTCATTGGCTCGATTCCAATTGAATTATTCTAGCAATTTGCTCGATTCCAATTATATTAGACTAGCAATTTGCTAAAAATGACCAAACCCGAAGTTGTCCTTAAATCAAAAACCACTTTTCGTTGGCTCGATTTCAATCGAATTAGACTAGATATTCGCCAAAAATGAACAAACCCGACGTTATCATGAAATCAAAAACCACATTTCATTGGCTCGATTCCAATCGAATTAGACTAGCAATTCGTCAAAAAAAATAAACCCGAAGTTATCGTGAAATCAAAAACCACTTTTCATTGGCTCGATTCCAATAGAATTAGACTAGCAATTCGCAAAAAATGAACAAACCAGAAGTTATCATTAAACGAAAAACCACTTTTCATTGGCTCGATTCCAATCAAATTAGACAAGGAATTCGCCAAGAAACGAAAGATCCCGAAGTTATCATGAAATCAAAAACCACACTTCATTGGCTTGATTCCAATCGAATTAGACAAGGAATTCACCAAGAAACGAAAGAACCCAAAGTTATCATGAAATCAAAAACCACATTTCATTGGCTCGATTCCAATCGAATTAGACTAGCAATTCGTCAAAAATGAACAAACCCGAAGTTATCGTGAAATCAAAAACCACATTTCATTGGCTCGATTCCAATCGAATTAGACTAGCAATTCGTCAAAAATGAACAAACCCGAAGTTATCACGAAATCAAAAACCGCATTTCATTAGGCTCAATTCAAATCGAATTAGACTATAAATTTGCTAAAAATGAACAAACCCGAAGTTATCGTGAAATCAAAAACCTCTTTTCATTGGCTCGCTTCCAATCTAATTAGTATAGCTATTCACCAAAAATGAACGATCCCGAAGTTACCACGAAATCAAAAACCACATTTAATTGGCTCGATTCCAATCGAATTAGACTAGCAATTCGCCAAAAATGAACAAACCCGAAGTTATCATGAAATCAAAAACCACATTTCAGTGGCTCGATTCCAATCGAATTTGACTAGCAATTTGCTAAAAATGAACAAATGCGAAGTTATCATGAAATCAAAAACCTCTTTTCATTGGCTCGCTTCCAATCAAATTGGTTTACCTATTCGTCAAAAACGAACGATCCCGTAGTTATCACTAACTCAAAAACCACATTTCATTGGCTCGATTTCAATCGAATTGAAATAGCAATTCGCCAAAAATGAACAAACCCGAAGTTATCATGAAATCAAAAACCACAATTCTTTGGCTTGATTCCAATCGAATTAGACTAGCAATTTGCTAAAAATGAACAAACCCGAAATTACCCTGAAATCAAAAACCACATTTCATTAGATCGATTCCAATCGAATTAGACTAGCAATTTGCGAAAAATTAAAAAACCCGAAGTTATCCTGAAATCAAGAGCGACTTTTCATTGGCTTGATTCAAATCGAATTAGTCTAGCAATTTGCCAAAATGAACAAACCCGAAGTTATCATGAAATTAAAGTCCCCTTTTCATTCATTCGATTCCAATCGAATTAGACTTGCAATTTACAGAAAACTAACAAATCGAAGTTATAAAGAAATCAAAAGCCACTTTTCATTGGCTCGATTCCAATCGAATTAGACTATCAATTTTCCAAAAATGAACAAACCCGAAGTTATCATGAAATCAAAAACCACTTTTCATTGGCTCGATTCCAATAGAATTAGACTAGCAATTCACCAAAAATGAAAAAACCTGAAGTTATGCGGAAATCAAAAACCACTTTTCATTGGCTCGATTCCAATCGAATTACACTAGCAATTCGCCAAAAATGAATAAACCCGAAGTTATCATGAAATCAAACCACTTTTCATTGGCTCGATTCCCATCGAATTAGACTAGCATTTCGCTGAAAATGAACAAACCCAAAGTTATCTTGAAATCAAAAACCACTTTTCATTGGCTCGATTCCAATCGAATTAGATTAGCAATTTTCCAAAAATAAACAAACCCGAAGTTATCATGAAATCAAAACCACTTTTCATTGGCTCGATTCCAATCGAATTAGACTAGCAATTCACCAAAAATGAAAAAACCCGAAGTTATGTGGAAATCAAAAACCACTTTTCATTAGCTCGATTCCAATCGAATTATGCAAGCACTTCGCCAAAAACGAACAAGCCCGAAGTTATTGTGAAATCAAAAACCACTTTTCATTGTCTCGATCCCAATCGAATTACACTTGCATTTCGCAAAAAATGAATAAACCCGAAGTTATCTTGAAATCAAAAGCCACTTTTCATTGGCTCAGTCCCAACCGAAATAGACTAGCAATTCGCCAATAATGAACCAACCCGAAGCTATCCTGAAATTAAAAGTCACTTTTCATTGGCTCGATTCCGATCGAATTAGTCTAGCTATTCGTTAAAAACGAATAAACCCGAAGTTATCTTGAAATCAAAAACCACATTTCATTGGCTCGATTCCAATCGAATTAGATTAGCAATTCACCAAAAATGAACAAAGCCGAAGTTATCATGAAACCAAAATCAACTTTTCATCGGCTCGATTCCAATCGAATTAGACAAGCAATTCCCTAAGAAACGAACAAAACCTGAAGTTATCATGAAATCATAAACCACTTTTCATTGGCTCGATTCCAATCGAATTAGTCTAGCTTTTCGCTAAAAACGAACAAACCCGAAGTTATCATGAAATCAGAAACCACATTTCATTGGCGTGATTCCAATCGATATAGACTAGCAATTCGCTAAAAACGAACAAACGGAAAGTTATCATGAATTCAAAGCCACTTTTAATTGGATCGATTCCAATCGTATTAGTCTAGCTTTTCACCAAAAACGAACAAACCCGAAGTTATCATGAAATCAAAAACCATATTTTATTGGCTAGATTCCAATCGAATTAACTAGAAATTCGCCAAAAACGAACAAACCCAAAATTATCATGAAACCAAAAATCACTTTTCATTGGCTTGATTCCAATCGAAATAAACTAGCATTTCACCAAAAACAAAATACCCTAAAGTTATCATGAAATCAAAAACCACATTTCATTGGCTTGATTCCAATCTAATTAGACTAGCATTTTGCGAAAAATGACCAAACCCGAAGTTATCTTGAAATCAAAAACCACATTTCATTGGCTCGATTCCAATCGAATTAGAATAGCAATTCGTCAAAAATGAACAAACCCGAAGCTATCATGAAATCAATAACCACATTTCATTGGCTCGATTCCAATCGAATTAGACTAGCAATTTGCTAAAAATGACCAAAGCCGAATTTATCCTGAAATAAAAAACCACTTTTCATTGGCTTGATTCCAATCGAATTAGACTAGCAATTCACTAAAAATGAACAAACCCGAAGTTATCATGAAATCAAAAACCACATTTCACTGGCTCGATTTCAATCGAATTAGACTAGCAATTTGCTAAAAATGACCAAACCCGAAGTTATCTTGAAATCAAAAACCACATTTCATTGGCTTGATTCCAATCGAATTAAAATAGCGATTCGGCAAAAATGAACAAACCCGAAGTTATCATAAAATCAAAAACCACAATTCATTGGCTTGATTCCAATCGAATTAGACTAGCAATTTGCTACAGATGAACAAACCCGAAGTTACCCTGAAATCCAAAACCACATTTCATTGGATCGATTCCAATCGAATTAGACTAGCAATTCGCCAAAAATTAAAAAAACCCGAAGTTATCCTGAAATCGAAAGCGACTTTTCATTGGTTCGATTCAAATCGAATTAGACTAGCAATTTGCCAAAACGAACAAACCCTAAGTTATCATGAAATCAAAATCCACTTTTCATTCATTCGATTTGAATCAAATTAGACTAGCAATTTGCAGAAAATGAACTAACCGAAGTTATCAAGAAATCAAAAGTCACTTTTCATTGGCTCGATTCCAATTGAAATAGTCTAGCTATTCGCAAAAAATGAACATATTCGAAGTTATTACGAAATCAAGAACCACATTTCATTGGCTCGATTCCAATTGAATTAGACTAGCAATTCGCCAAAAACGAACAAACCCAAAGTTATCATGAAATCAAAAACCATATTTCATTGGCTCGATTCAAATCAAATTAGACTAGCAATTCGCCAAAAACGAAAAAACCCGAAGTTATGGTGAAATCAAAAGCAACTTTTCATTCGCTCGATTCAAATCGAATTGGACTAGCAATTTACGAAAAAGAACAGACCCGAAGTTATCATGAAATCAAAATCCACTTTTTGTTCGTTCGATTCCAATCGAATTAGACTAGCAATTTGCAGAAAACTAACAAATCGAAGTTATTAAGAAATCACAAGCCACTTTTCATTGGCTCGATTCCAATCGAATTAGTCTAGCTATTCGCCAAAAATGAACAAATCCGAAGTTATCATGAAATCAAAAACCACTTTTCATTTGCTCGATTCAAATCGAATTAGACTAGCAATTCACCAAAAATGAAAAACCCCGAATTTATTTTGAAATCAAAAACCACTTTTCATTGGCTCGATTCCAATCAAATTACACAAGCAATTCGCCAAAAATGAACAAGCCCGAAGTTATCGTGAAATCAAAAACAACTTTTCATTGGCTCGATTCCAATCGAATTACACTTGCATTTCGCAAAAAAAAAATAAACCCAAAGTTATCATGAAATGAAAAGCCACTTTTCATTGGCTCAGTTCGAATCGAATTAGATTAGCAATTCGCCAAGAAACGAAAAAAATTGAAGTTATCATGAAATCAAAAACCACTTTTCATTAGCTCGATTCCAATCGAATTAGTCTAGCTATTCGCCAAAAATGAACAAACCCAAAGTTATCATGAAATCAAAAACCACATTTTATTGGCTCGATTCCAATCGAATTAGACTAGCAATTCGTCAAAAATGAACAAACCCGAAGTTATCATGAAATCAAAATCCATGTTTCATTGGCTTGATTCCAATTGAATTAGACAATCAATTCGCTAAGAAACAAAAAAAAAAACCAGAAGTTATCTTGAAATCAAAAATCACTTTTTATTGGCTCGATTCCTATCAAATTAGTCTAACTTTTAGCCAAAAATGAACAAACCCGAAGTTATCATGAAATCAAAGACCACATTTCATTGGCTCGATTCCAATCGAATTAGACTAGTAGTTTGCTAAAAACGAACAAACCTTAAGTTATCTGAAATCAAAAACCACATTTCATTGGCTCGATTCAAGTCGAATTAGACTAGCAATTCGCCAAAAATGAAAAAACCCAAAGTTATCATGAAATCAAAAGCACCTTTTCATTGGCTCGATTCAAATCGAATTAGACTAGCAATTTGCCAAAAAGAAAAGACCCTAAGTTGTCATGAAATCAAAATCCACTTTTCATTCGTTCGATTTCAATCAAATTAGACTAACAATTTGTAGAAAACTAACGAATCGAACTTGTAAAGAAATCAAAAGTCACTTTTCATTGGCTCAGTTCCAATCGAATTAGAGGAGCAATTTTCCAAAAATGAACAAACCCGAAGTTATCATGAAATCAAAAATCACTTTTCATTGGCTCGATTCAAATCGAATTAGGCTAGCAATTCACCAAAAATGAAAAATCCTGAATTTATTTTGAAATCAAAAACTACTTTTCATTGGCTCGATTCCAATAGAATTACACAAGTAATTCACCAAAAACGAACAAGCCTGAAGTTATCGTGAAATCAAAAATCACTTTTCAGTGGCTCGATTCCATTCGAATTACACTTACATTTTGCCAAAAATGAATAAACCCAAAGTTATCATGAAATCAAAAGCCACTTTTTATTGGTTCAGTCTCAATCGAATTAGACTAGCAATTCGTCAAAAACGAACAAACCCTAAGTTATCATGAACTCAAAAGCCACTTTTCATTGGCTCGATTCCAATCGAATTAGTCTAGCTATTCGCCAAAAATGAACAAACCCGAAGTTATCATGAAATCAAAATCCACTTTTCGTTGGCTCGATTCCAATCGAATTAGTCTAGCTATTCGCCAAAAATGAACAAACCCGAAGTTATCATGAAATCAAAAACCATATTTCATTGACTCGATTCCAACCGAATTAGACTAGCAATTCGCCAAAAATAAGCAAACCCGAAGTTATCATGAAATCAAAATCCACTTTTCGTTGGCTCGATTCCAATCGAATTAGACAATCAATTCGTTAAGAAACAAAAACAAAACCAGAAGTTATCATGAAATCAAAAACCACTTTTCATTGGCTCAATTCCAATCTAATTAGTCTAGCTTTTCACCAAAAACGAACAAACCCAAAAGTTATCATGAAATCAAAAATCACATTTCATTGGCTCGATTCCGATTGAATTAGACTAGTAATTTGCTAAAAATGAACAAACGCGAAGTTATCCTAAAATCAAAAACCACATTTCATTGGCTCGTTTCAAATCGAATTACACTAGTAATTCGCCAAAAACGAACAAACCTGAAGTTATCGTGAAATCAAAAATCACTTTTCTTTGGCTCGATTCCAATCGAATTAGACGAGCAATTCGCAAAAAATGAACAAACCCGAAGTTATCATTAAATGAAAAACCACATTTCATTTGCTCGATTCCAATCAAATTAGACCAGCAATTTGCCAAGAAATGAAAAAACCTGAAGTTATCATGAAATCAAAAACCACTTTTCGCTAGCTTGATTCCAATTGAATTAGTCTAGCTAGTCGCAAAAAACGAACATACTCGAAGTTATTACGAGATCAAGAACCACATTTCTTTGGCTCAATTCCAATCGAATTAAACTAGCAATTCGCCAAAAATGAACAAACCCAAAGTTATTTGAAAGAAAAAAACTTTTCGTTGGCTCGATTCCCAACGAACTACACAAGCAATTCGCCAAAGATGAACAAACCCGAAGTTATCATTAAATGAAAAACCACATTTCATTGGCTCGATTCCGATCAAATTAGACCAGCAATTTGCCAAGAAATGAAAAAAACCTGAAGTTATAATGAAATCAAAAACCACTTTTCGCTAGCTTGATTCCAATTGAATTAGTCTAGCAAGTCGCAAAAAATGAACATACTCGAAGTTATTACGAAATCAAGAACCACATTTCATTGGCTCGATTTCAATCGAATTAAACTAGCAATTCGCCAAAAACGAACAGACCTAATGTTATTTGAAATAAAAAAAAAACTTTTTGTTGGCTCGATTCCAAACGAACTACACAAGCAATTCACCAAAAATGAACAAGCCCGTAGTTATCGTAAAATCAAAAAACACATTTCATTGGCTCCATTCCAATCGAATTACCCTTGCATTTCGCCAAAAATGAATAAACCCGAAGTTATCATGAAATCAAAAGCCACATTCCATTGGCTCAGTCCCAATCGAATTAGACTAGCAATTCGCTAAAAAACAAACAAACTCGAAGTCATCTTGAAATCAAAAACCACTTTTCATTTGCTAGATTCCAATCGAATTACACCAGCAATTCGCCAAAAATGAAGAACCCCGAAGTTATCGTGAAATCAAAAACCACTTTTCATTGGCTCGATTCCAATCGAATTAGACTAGCAATTCACGAAAAATGAAAAACATGAAGGTATCTTGAAATCAAAAACTACTTTTCATTGGCTCAATTCTAATTGAATTAGACTAGCAATTCGCAAAAAACGAACAAACCCGAAGTTATCATTAAATGAAAACCCACTTTTCATTGGCTCGATTCCAATCAAATTAGACTAGTAATTCACCAAAAGCGAGCAAACTCGAAAATATCATTAAATAAAAACCACTTTTCACTGGCTCGATTCCAATCGAATTAGACTAGCAATTCACCAAGAAACGAAAGAACCCGAAGTTATCATGAAATCAAAAACCTCGTTTCATTGGCCCGATTCCAATCGAAGTACACTAGCAATTCGCCAAGAAACAAAAATACCTAAAGTTATCATGAAATCAAAAACCACTTTTCATTAGCTCGACTCCAATTAAATTAGTCTAGCTATTCGGAAAAAATGAACGTACTCGAAGTTATCACGAAATCAAGAACCACATTTCATTGGCTTGATTCAAATCGAATTAGACTAGCAATTCGCCAAAAATGAACAAACCAAAAATTGTCATGAAATCAAAAATCACTTTTCATTGGCCTGATTCCAATTGAATCAGACTAGCAATTCGTGAAAAATGAAAAAACCCGAAGTTATCAAGAAATCAAATACCACATTTCATTGGCTCAATTCTAATCGAATTAGTCTAGCTTTTCGCCAAAAAATGAACAAACCCGAAGTTATCAAGAAATCAAAAACCTCTTTTCATTGGCTCGCTTCCGATCGAATTCCTTTAGCTATTCGCCAAAAATGAACAATCCCGAAGTTATCATGAAATCAAAAACCACATTTCATTGGCTCAATTCCAATTGAATTAGACTAGCGATTTGCCAAAAATGAAAAAACCCGAAGTTATCATGAAATCAAAAATCACATTTCATTGGCTCGATTCCAATCGAATTAGACTAGTAATTTGCTAAAAACGAACAAACCCGAAGTTATCCTGAAATCAAAAACCACATTTCATTGGCTCGATTCAAATCGAATTAGACTAGCAATTCGCCAAAAATGAAAAAACCTAAAGTTATAATGAAATCAAAAGCAACTTTTCATTGGCTCGATTCAAATCGAATTAGACTAGCAATTTGCCAAAACGAACTTGAAGTTATCATGAAATCAAATTCCATTTTTCATTCATTCGATTCCAATCGAACTAGACTAGCAATTTACAGAAAACTAACAAATCGAAGTTATGAAGAAATTAAAAGCCACTTTTCATTTCCTCGATTCCAATCGAATTAGACTCGAAATTTTCCAAAAACGAACAAACCCGAAGTTATCATGAAATCAAAAACCACTTTTCATTGGCTCGATTCAAATCGAATTAGACTAACAATTCACCAAAAATGAAAAAACCTAAAGTTATTTTGAAATAAAAGACCACTTTTCATTGTCTCGATTCCAATTGAATTCCACAAGCGATTCGCCAAAAATTAACAAGCCCAAAGTTATCGTGAAATCAAAAACTACTTTTCATTGGCTTGATTCCGATCGAATTACACTTGCATTTGGCCAAAAACGAATAAACCCAAAGTTATCATGAAATCAAAAGCCACTTTTCATTGGCTCAGTCCCAATCGAATTACACTAGCAATTTGCCAAAAACGAGCCAACCCGAAGTTATCATGAAAACAAAAGCCACTTTTCATTGGCTCGATTCCAATCGAATTAGTCTAGCTATTCGCCAAAAACGAATAAACCCGAAGTTATCATGAAATCAAAAATGACATTTCATTGACTCGATTCCAATCAAATTAGACTAGTAATTCCAAAAATTAACAAACCCGAAGTTATCATGAAATCAAAATCCACTTTTCATTGGCTCGATTCCAATCGAATTAGACAAGCAATTCTCTAAGAAAAAAAAAGCCAGAAGTTATCATAAAGTTAAAAACCACTTTTCATTGGGTCGATTCCAACCTAATTAGTCTGGCTTTTCGTCAAAAACAAACAAACTAGAAGTTATCATGAAATCAAAAACCACATTTCATTGGCATGATTCCAATCGAAATAGACTAGCAATTCTCCAAAAACGAACAAACCGAAAATTATCACGAAATCAAAAATCACTTTTCATTGGCTTGATTCCAATCGAATTAGACTAGCAATTCGCCAAAATTGAAAAAACCCGAAGTTCTCTTGAAATAAAAAACCACATTTCATTGGCTCGATTCCAATCGAATTAGTCTAGCTTTTCGCAAAAAACGAACACACCCGAAGTTATCCTGAAATCAAAAACCACTTTTCATTAGCTCGATTACAATCGAATTAGACTAGCAATTCACCAAAAGTGAACAAACCCGAAGTTGTCATGAAATCAAAAACCACATTTCATTGGCTCGATTCCAATCGATTTAGACTAGCAATTTGCTAAAAAGGAACAAAACCCGATGTTATCCTGAAATCAAAAACCACGTTTTATTGGCTCGATTCCAATCTAATTAGACAAGAAATTCGCCAAAAATGAAAATCAAAAGCAACTTTTCATTGGCTCAATTCAAATCGAATTAGACTAGCAATTTGCCAAAAACGAACAAACTCGAAGTTATCATGAAATCAAAATCCACTTTTCATTCGTTCGATTCCAATCAAATTAGACTAGCAGTT
The DNA here is from genome assembly GCF_002742605.1 of Olea europaea var. sylvestris. Lineage (NCBI taxonomy): Eukaryota > Viridiplantae > Streptophyta > Magnoliopsida > Lamiales > Oleaceae > Olea > Olea europaea. The sequence continues at coordinate 554,888 of NW_019264091.1, read as the reverse complement.
TGCAAAAATCGAACGAACCGCAGTTATCAAGAAATCAAAAGCCACTTTTCATTGGCTCGATTCCAATCGAATTAGACTTGCTTTTCGCCAAAAATGATCAAACCAGAAAATATCCTGAAATGAAAAACCACTTTTCATTGGCTCGATTCCAATCGAATTAGACTAGCAATTCGACAAAAATGAACAAACCCGAAGTTATTATTAAATCAAAAATTACTATTCATTGGTTCGATTCCAAACAAATTAGACTAGCAATTCGCCAAAAAGGAACAAACCCAAAATTATCACGAAATCAAAAATCACTTTTCATTGGCTTGATTCCAATCGAATTAGACTAGCAATTCTCGAAAAATGAAAAAACCCAAAGTTATTATGAAATCCAAAACCACAATTCATTGGCTCGATTCAAATCAAATTAGTCTAGCTTTTCGCCAAAAATGATCAAACCCAAAGATATCCTGAAATGAACAACCACATTTCATTGGCTCGATTCCAATCGAATTAGACTAGCAATTCGACAAAAATGAACAAACCCGAAGTTATCATGAAGTCAAAAACCACATTTTATTGGCTCAATTCCAATCGAATTAGAATAGAAATTTGCTAAAACAGAACAAACCAGAAGTTATCCTGAAATCAAAAACCACATTTCATTGGCTCGATTCCAATCGAATTAGAATAGCAATTCGCCAAAAATGAAAAAACCCGAAGTCATCATGAAATCAAAAGTGACTTTTCATTGGCTCGATTCAAATCGAATTAGACTAGCAATTTGCCAAAACAAACAAACCCGAAGTTATCATGAAATCAAAATCCACTTTTTATTCGTTCGATTCCAATCGAATTAGACTAGCAATTTGCGAAAAACGAACAAACCAAAGTTATCAAGAAATGGAAAGTCACTTTTCATTGGCTCGATTCCAATCGAATTAGACTAGCGATTTACCAAAAACGAACAAACCCGAAGTTATCATGAAATAAAAAACCACTTTTTATTGGCTCGATTACAATCGAATTAGACTAGCACTACACCAAAAACAAAAAACCCGAAGTTATTTTGAAATCAAAAACCACTTTTCGTTGGCTCGATTCCAATCAAATTACACAAGCAATTCGACAAAAACGAACAAGCCCGAAGTTATCGTGAAATCAAAAACCACTTTTCAATGGCTCGATTCCAATCGAATTACACTTGCATTTCGCCAAAAACGAATAAGCCCAAAGTTATCATTAAATCAAAAGCAACTTTTCATTGGCTCAGTCCCAATCGAATTAGACTAGAAATCCACCAAAAACGAACCAACCCGAAGTTATCATGAAATCAAAAGCCACTTTTCATTGACTCGATTCCAATCGAATTAGCCAAGCCATTCGCCAAAAATGAACAAACCCGAAGTTATCATGAAATCGAAAACCATATTTCATTGGCTCGATTCCAATCGAATTAGACTAGCAATTCGCCAAAAATGAACAGACCCAAAGTTATCACGAAATCAAAATCCACTTTTCATTGGCTCGATTCCAATCGAATTAGACAAGAAATTCGCTAAGAAACAAGAAAAACTAGAAGTTATCATGAAATCAAAAACCAATTTTCATTGGATAGATTCCAATCTAATTAGTCTAGCTTTTTACCAAAAACGAACAAACCCGAAGTTATCATGAAATCAAAAACCATATTTCATTGGCGCGATTCCAATCGAAATAGACTAGTAATTCAACAAAAATGAACAAATCCGAAGTTATTTTGAAATCAAAACCACTTTTCATGAGCTCGATTCCAATCGAATTAGTCTAGCTTATTGCCAAAAACGAACAAACCCAAAGTTATCATGAAATCAAAAACCACATTTTATTGGCTTGATTCCAATGGAAATAGACTTGCAATTCGCCAAAAATGAGCAAACCCGAAGTTATCATGAAATCAAAAACCACTTTTCATTGGCTCGATTCCAATCAAATTAGACTAGCAATTCGTCAAAAAATGAAAAAATCAGAAGTTATCATGAAATCAAAAACCACTTTTCATTGGCTCGAAACCAATCGAATTAGTCTATCTATTCTCCAAAAATGAACAAGCCCGAAGTAATCATAAAATCAAAAGCCACATTTCATTGGCTCGATTCCAATTGAATTATACTTGCAATTCGCCAAAAACGAACAAACCCGAAGTTATTTTGAAATCAAAAACCACTTTTCATTCGCTGGATTCCAATCGAATTACACTAGCAATTTGCCAAAAACAAACAAACCCGAAGTTATCGTAAATTCAAAAACCACTTTTCATTGGCTCAATTCCAATCGAATTAGACTAGCGATTCTCCAAAAATGAACAAACCCAAAGTTATCTTGAAATCAAAAACCACTTTTCATTGGCTCGATTCCAATCGAATTACACTAGCAATTCGCCAAAAATGAACAAACCCGAAGTTATCGTGGAATCAAAAACCACTTTTCATTGGCTCGATTCCAATCGAATTAGACAAGCAATTCGCAAAAAACGAACAAACCTGAAGTTATCATTAAATGAAAAACCACATTTCGTTGGCTCCATTCCAATCAAATTAGACTAGCAATTTGCCAAGAAATGAAAAAACCTGAAGTTATCATGAAATCAAAAACCACTTTTCAGTAGCTCGAATACAATTGAATTAGTCTAGCTCTTCGCAAAAAATGAACATGCTCGAAGTTATTACGAAATCAAGAACCACATTTCATTGGCTCGATTCCAATCGAATTAGACTAGCAATTCGCCAAAACTGGACAAAGCCGGGGTTTTTCGAAATCATAAACAACTTTTCGTTGGCTCGATTCCAATCGAACTACACAAGCAATTCACCAAAAATGAACATCCCAAAGTTATCGCAAAATCAAAAACCACTTTTCATTGGCCCGATTCCAATCAAAATGCACTTGCATTTCGCCAAAAATGAATATACCCGAAGTTATCATGAAATCAAAGCCCACATTTCATTGGCTCAGTCCCAATTGAATTTTACTAGCAATTCGCCAAAAAAAGAACAAACCCGAAGCTATCTTGAAATCAAAAACCACTTTTCATTGGCTAGATTCCAATCGAATTACACTAGCAATTCGCTAAAAATGAACAGCCCCGAAGTTATCGTGGAATCAAAAACCACTTTTAATTGGCTCGATTCCAATCAAATTAGACTAGCAATTCGCGAAAAATGAACAAACCTGAAGGCATCTTGAAATCAAAATCCATTTTTCATTGGCTCAATTCCAAACGAATTAGACAAGCAATTCTCAAAAAATGAACAAACGCGAAGTTGTCATTAAATGAAAATCCACTTTTCATTGGCTCGATTCCAATCAAATTAGACTAGTAATTCGCCGAAACCGAACAAATTCGAAATTATCATGAAATCGAAAATCACATTTCATGGCTCAATTACAATCGAATTAGACTAGCGATTCGCAAAGAAATGAAAGAACCCAAAGTTATCATGAAATCAAAAACCACATTTCACTAGCGCGATTCCAATCGAAATAGACTAGCAATTCGCCAAAAACGAACAAACCCTAAGTTATCATGAAAGCAAAACCACTTTTCATTGGCTCGATTCCAATCGAATTAGTCTAGATTTTCGCCAAAAAGGAACAAACCCGAAGTTATCATGAAATCAAAATCCACATTTCATTGGCTCAATTCTAATCGAATTAGTCTAGCTTTTCGCCAAAAAATGAACAAACCCGAAGATATCATGAACTAAAAAACCACTTTTCACTGGCTCGCTTCCAATCGAATTAGTTTAGCTATTCGCCAAAAACGAACAATCCCGAAGTTTTCACGAAATCAAAATCCACATTTTATTGGCTCGATTCCAATCGAATTACACTTGCATTTCGCCAAAAACAAATAAACCCAAAGTTATCATGAAATCAAAAGCCACTTTGCATTAGCTCAGTTCCAATCGAATTAGACTAGCAATTCGCCAAAAACGAACATATCGAAAGTTATCATGAAATCAAAAGCCACTTTCCATTGGCTCGATTCCAATCGAATTAGACAAGCAATTTGCTAAGAAACAAAAAAAAACTAGAAGTTATCATGAAATCAAAAATCACTTTTCATTGGCTCAATTCCAATCTAATTAGTCTAGCTTTCGCCAAAAATGAACAAACCCGAAGTTATCATGAAATCAAAAACCACATTTCGTTGGCTCGATTACAATTGAAATAGACTAGCAATTTGCCAAAAATGAACAAAACCGAAGTTATCATGAAATCAAAACCATTGGCTCGATTCCAATCGAATTAGTCTAGCTTTTCGCCAAAAACTAACAAACCCGAAGTTATCATGAAATCAAAAACCACATTTCATTGGCTCGATTCCAATCGAAATAGACTAGCAAATTTGCCAATAACGAACGAACCCGAAGTTATCATGAAATCAAAACCACTTTTTATTGGATCGATTCCAATCGAATTAGTCTAGCTTTTCGCCAAAAACTAACAAACCCGAAGTTATCATGAAATCAAAACCCACATTCTATTAGCGCGATTCCAATGGAAATAGACTAGCAATTCGCCAAAAATGAACAAACCCGAAGTTATCATGAAATCAAAAACCCCTTTTCATTGGCTCGATTCCAATCGAATTAGACTAGTAATTTGCCAGGAAACGAAAAAACCTGAAGTTATCATGAAATCAAAAACCACTTTTCATTGGCTCGATTCCAATCGAATTAGCCTAGCTATTCGCCAAAAATGAACGGACCCAAAGTCATCATAAAATCGAAAACCACATTTCATTGGCTCGATTCCAATTGAATTTGACTTGCAATTTGCCAAAAACTAACAAACCCCGAATTACACTAGCAATTCGTCAAAAACGAACAATCCTGAAGTTATCAGGAAATCAAAAACCACTTTTTATTGGCTCGATTCCAATCGAATTACACTAGCAATTCGCCAAAAATGAACAAACCCGAAGTTATCGTGAAATCAAAGACCACTTTTCATTGGCTCGATTCCAATCGAATTAGACTTGTAATTTGCTAAAAACGGACAAACCCGAAGTTATCCTGAAATCAAAAACCACATTTCATTTGCTCGATTCCAATCGATTTAGACTAGCCATTCGCCAAAAATGAAAAAACCCGTTGATATCATGAAACCAAAAGCGACTTTTCATTGGCTCGATTCATATCGAATTAGACTACCAATTTGCCAAAACGAACAAACCCGAAGTTATCATGAAATCAAAATCTACTTTTCACTCGTTCGATTCCAATCGAACTAGACTAGCAATTTGCAGAAAACTAACAAATCGAAGTTATGAAGAAATCAAAAGCCACTTTTCATTGTCTCGATTCCAATCGAATTAGACTAGCAATTTTACAAAAACGAACAAACCTGAAGTTATCATGAAATCAAAAACCACTTTTCATTGGCTAGATTTAAATCGAATTAGACAAGCAATTCACCAAAAATGAAAAAACCCGAAGTTATTTTGAAATCAAAAACCACTTTTCATTGGCTCGATTCTAATCGAATTACAAAAGCAATTCGCCAAAAACGAACAAGCCTGAAGTTATCGTGAAATAAAAACCACTTTTCATTGGCTCGATTCCAATCGAATTACACTTGCATTTCACCAAAAAGGAATAAACCCAAATTAATCATGAAATCAAAAGCCACTTTTCATTGGCTACGTCCCAATCGAATTAGACTTGCATTCCCCAAAAATGAACCAACCTGAAGTTATCAAGAAATCAAAAGCCCCTTTTCATTGGCGCGATTCCAATCTAGTTAGTCTAGCTATTCGCCAAAAATGAACAAACCTGAAGTTATAATAAAATCAAAAACCACATTTCATTGGCTCGATTCCAATCGAATTAGACTTGCAATTTGCTAAAAACGAACGAACCCGAAGTTATCTTGAAATCCAAAACCACTTTTCCTTGGCTTGATTCCAATCGAATTACACTAGCAATTTGCCAAAAAAGATCAAACCCAAAATTAACGTGAAATCAAAATTCACTTTTCATTAGCTTGATTCCAATCGAATTAGACTAGCAATTCGCCAAAATCGAACAAACCCGAAGTTATCTTGAAGTCTAAAACCACTTGTCATTGGCTCGATTCCAATCGAATTACACTAGCAATTCGCCAAAAATGAACAAACCCGAAGTCATTGTGAAATCGAAGACCACTTTTCATTGGCTTGATTCCAATCGAATTTCACTAGCAATTCACAAAAAATGAACAAACCTGAAGTTATCATTAATTGAAAATCCACTTTTCATTAGCTCGATTCCAATCAAATTAGACTAGTAATTCGCCAAAAGCGAACAAACTCGAAATTATCATGAAATTAAAAACCACTTTTCATTGGCTCGATTCCAATCGAATCAGACTAGCAATTCGCCAAGAAATGAAAGAACCCTAAGTTATCATGAAATAAATAACCTCTTTTGATTGGCTTGATTCCAATCGAATCAGTCCAGCTATACGCCAAAAACAAACAAAAACCCGAAGTTATCACGAAAACGAAAACCTCATTTCGTTGGCTCGATTCCAATCGAATTAGACTAGCAATTTGCATAAAATGAACAAACCTAAAATTATCTTGAAATCATAAACCACTTTTCATTGGTTCGATTCCAATCGAATTAGACTAGCAATTCATCAAGAAACTAAAAAACCTGAAGTTATCATGAAATCAAAAACCACATTTCATTAGCTCGATTCCAATTGAATTAGTCTAGCTATTTGCCAAAAACGAACTTACTTGAAGTTATCACGAAATCAAGAACCACAATTCGTTGGCTCCATTCTAATCAAATTAGACTAGCAATTCACAAAAAATGAACAAACCCAAAATTTTCATGAAATCAAAAACCACATTTCATTGGCTCGATTCCAATCGATTTAGACTTGCAATTCGCCAAAAATGGACAAACCCAAAGTTATCATGAAATCAAAAACCACAATTCATTGGATCGATTCCAATCGAATTAGTCTAGCTTTTCGCCAAAAATGAACAAACCCGAAGTTATCCTAAAATCAAAAACCACATTTCGTGGCTCGATTCCAATCGAATTAGTCTAGCTATTCGTCAAAAATGAACAAACACGAAGTTATCACGAAATCAAAAACCAAATTTCGTTGGATCGATTCCGATCGAATTAGACTAGCAATTTGCTAAAAACAAAAAAATCCCGAAGTTATCATGAAATCAAAAACCACATTCCATTGGCTCGATTCCAATCGAATTACACTGGCAATTCGCCAAAAATGAAGAAACCCAAAGTTATCATGAAATCAAAAACTACTTTTCATTGGGTCAATTACAATCGAATTAGACTAGCAATTCGCCAAGAAACGAAAAAACCTGAAGTCATCAGTAAATCAAAAACCACTTTTCATTGGCTCGATTTCGATCGAATTAGTCTAGCTATTCGCCAAAAATGAACAATCCCGAAGTTATCATAAAATCAAAAACCACATTTCATTGGCTCGATTCCAATCAAATTAGACTAGCAATTCGCCTAAAATGAACAAACCCGAAGTTATCTTGAAATCATAAACAACTTTTCATTGGCTCGATTCCAATCGAATTAGACTAATAATTCACCAAGAAACGAAAAAACCTAAAGTTATCAAGAAATCGAAAACCACTTTTCATTTGCTCGATTCCAATTGAATTAGTCTAGCTATTTGCAAAAAATGAACATACTTGAAGTTACCACGAAATCAAGAACCACATTTCATTGGCTCGATTCCAATCGAATTAGACTAGCAATTCGTCGAAAATGAAAAAACCCAAAATTATCATGAAATCAAAAGCCACATTTCATTGGCTCGATTCCAATCGAATTAGACTTGCAATTCGCAAAAAAGAAAAAACCCAAAGTTATCATGAAATCAAAAACCCCAATTCATTGGCTCGATTCCAATCGAATTAGTCTAGCTTTCCGCCAAAAACGAACAAACCAGGAATTATCCTAAAATCAAAAACCACATTTCGTTAGCTCGATTCCAATCGAATTAGTCTTGCTATTCGTCAAAAATGAATAAACACGAAGTTATCACGTAATCAAAAACCACATTTCGTTGGCTCGATTCTGATTGAATTAGATTAGCAATTCGCCAAAAATGAACAAACCTGAAGTTATCTTGAAATCATAAACCACTTTTCATTGGTTCAATTCCAATCGAATTAGACTAGCATTTCGTCAAGAATCGAAAAAACCTGAAGTTATCATGATATCAAAAACCACTTTTTATTGGCTTGATTTCGATTGAATTAGTCTAGCTATTCGCCAAAAATGAACAATCCCGAAGTTATCATAAAATCAAAAACCACATTTCATTGGCTCGATTCCAATCAAATTAGACTAGCAATTCGCCTAAAATGAACAAACCCGAAGTTATCTTGAAATCATAAACAACTTTTCATTGGCTCGATTCCAATCGAATTAGACTAATAATTCACCAAGAAACGAAAAAACCTAAAGTTATCAAGAAATCGAAAACCACTTTTCATTTGCTCGATTCCAATTGAATTAGTCTAGCTATTCGCAAAAAATGAACATACTTGAAGTTATCACGAAATCAAAAACCACATTTCATTGGCTCGATTTCAATCGAATTAGACTAGCAATTCGCCGAAAACGAACAAACCCAAAATTATCATGAAATCAAAAGCCACATTTCATTGGTTCGATTCCAATCGAATTAGACTTGCAATTCGCAAAAAACGAACAAACCCAAAGTTATCATGAAATCAAAAACCACAATTCATTGGCTCGATTCCAATCGAATTAGTCTAGCTTTTCGCCAAAAATGAACAACCCAGAAGTTATCCTAAAATCAAAAACCACATTTCGTTGGCTCGATTCCAATCGAATTAGTCTTGCTATTCGTAAAAAAAACGAATAGACACGAAGTTATCACGTAATCAAAAACCACAATTCGTTGGCTCGATTCCGATTGAATTAGATTAGCAATTCGCCAAAAACGAACAAACCTGAAGTTATCATGAAATCAAAAACCACATTTCATTGGCTCGATTCCAATCGAATTAGACTAGCAATTTGCCAAAAATGAACAAACCCGAAGTTATCATGAAATCAGAAACCACATTTCATTGGCTCGTTTATAATTGAATTACACTAGCAATTCTCCGAGAAACGAAGAAACCCAAAGTTATCATGAAATCATAAACCACATTTCATTGGCTTGATTATAATCGAATTAGACTAGCAATTCGCCAAGAAACGAAAAAACCCGAAGTTATCATGAAATCAAAATCCACATTTCATTGGCTCGATTCCAATCGAATTAGACTAGCAATTTGCTAAAAACGAAAAAACCCGAAGTTATCCTGAAATCGAAAACCACATTTCATTGGCCCGATTCCATTCGAATAACACTAGCAATTCGCTAAAAAAAAAAAAACCCGAAGTTATCATGAAATCAAAAGCGATTTTTCAATGGCTCGATTCAAATCGAATTAGATAGCAATTTGCCAAAACGAACAAATCTGAAGTTATCATGAAAACAAAATCCACCTTTCGTTCGTTCAATTCCAATCGAATTAGACTAGCAATTGCAGAAAACGAACAACCCGAAGTTATTGCGAAATCAAAAACCACCTTTCATCGGCTCGGTTCCAATCGTATTACACTTGCATTTCGCCCAAAACGAATAAACCCGAAGTTATCATGAAATCAAAAGCTACTTTTCATTGGCTCATTCACAATTGAATTAGACTAGCAATTTGCCAAAAATGAACAAACCCGAAGTTATCATGAAATCCAAAGCCACTTCTCTTAGGCTTGATTCCAATCGAATTAGTCTAGCTATTCGCCAAAAAGAACAAACCCGAAGTTATCAGAAAATTAAAAACCACATTTCATTGGCTCGATTCCAATCGAATTAGACATGCAATTCGCCAAAAATGAACAACCCCGAAGTTATCTTGAAATCAAAAACCACTTTTCAATGCCTCGATTCCAATCGAATTATACTAGAAATTCGCCAAAAACGAACAAACCCGAAGTTACGGTGAAATCAAAAACCACTTTTCATTGACTCAAACCCAATCGAATTAGACTAGCAATTCGCAAAAAACGAACAAACTCAAAGTTATCATTAAATGAACAACCACTTTTCTTAGGCTCGATTCCAATCAAATTAGACTAGTAATTCGCCAAAAACGAACAAACTCGAAATTAAAATGAAATCAAAAACCACTTTTCATTGACTCAAACCCAATCGAATTAGACTAGCAATTCGCAAAAAACGAACAAACTCAAAGTTATCATTAAATGAACAACCACTTTTCTTAGGCTCGATTCCAATCAAATTAGACTAGTAATTCGCCAAAAACGAACAAACTCGAAATTAAAATGAAATCAAAAACCACTTTTCATTGGCTCGATTCCAATCAAATTAGACTAGCAATTTACCAAGAAATGAAAGAACCCGAAGTTATCATGAAATCAAAAACCTCTTTCCATTGGCTCGATTCCAATCGAATTACACTAGCAATTTGCCAAGAAATGGAAAAATTAGAAGTTATCATGAAATTAAAAACCACTTTTCATTAGCTCGATTCCAATTGAATTAGTCTAGCTTATCGTAAAAAACGAACATACTCGAAGTTATCACGAAATCAAGAACCACATTTCGTTTGCTCAATTCCAATCGAATTAGGCTAGCAATTCACCAAAAATGAACAAACCCAAAATTATCATGAAATAAAAAACCATATTTCATTGGCTCGATTCGAATTAATTTGTCTAGCTTTTCACCAAAAACAAACAAACCTGAAGTTATCCTAAAATCAAAAACCACAATTTGTTGGCTCGATTCCAATTGAACTAGTCTAGCTATTCGTAAAAAATGAACAAACACCAAGTTATCACGAAATCAAAAACCACATTTCGTTGGCTCGATTCCGATCGAATTAGACTAGCAATTCGCTAAAAACGAATAAACCCGAAGTTATCATGAAATCAAAAACCACATTTCATTGGCTCGATTCCAATCGAATTGACTAGCAATTCGCCAAAAATGAACAAACCCGAAGTTATCATGAAATCATAAACCACTTTCATTGGCTCGATTACAATCGAATTAGACTAGCAATTCGCCAAGAAACGAAAAAAACATGAAGTTATCATGAAATCAAACACTACTTTTCATTAGCTCGATTCCAATCGAATTAGTCTAGCTATGCGCCAAAACCAAACAAACCCGAAGTTGTCGCAAAAATCAAAAACCATGTTTCATTGGCTCGATTCCAATCGCCTTCGACTAGCATTTCACCAAAAACGAATAAACCCGAAGTTATCATGAAATCCAAAACCATATTTCGTTGGCTCGATTCCAATCGAATTAGTCTAGCTATTCGCCAAAAACGAGCAAACCCAAAGTTATCACGATATCAAAAACCACATTTCATGGGCTCGATTCAAATCGAATTAGACTAGCAATTCAACAAAAACGAACAAACCCGAAGTTATCATGAAATCAAAAATCACATTTTCATTAGCTCAATTCCAATCGAACTAGACTGGCAATTCGCCAAAAAAGAACAAACCTGAAGTTATCATGGAATCAAAAACCACTTTTCATTGGCTCGATTCCAATCGACTTAGACTAGGAATTCACCAAGAAATGAAAAAACATGAAGTTATCATGAAATCAAAAACCACATTTCATTGGCTTGATTCCAATCAAAATATACTAGCAATTCGCCAAAAACGAACAAAACCAAAGTCATCATGAAATCAAAAACCACATTTCATTGGCGCGATTCCAATTCCAATCAAAATAGACTAGCAATTCGCCAAAAACGAACAAACCCGAAGTCATCATGAAATCAAAAACTACTTTTAATTGGCTCGATTCCAATCGAATTAGACGAGCGATTCACCAAGAAATGAAAAAATCTGAAGTTATCATGAAATCAAAAACCACTTTCCATTGGCTCGACTCCGATCGAATTAGTCTAGCTATTCACCAAAAATGAACAACCACGAAGTTATCATGAAATCAAAAACCACATTTCATTGGCCCGATTCCAATCAAATTCGGCTAGCGATTCGCCTAAAACGAACAAGCTCGAAGTTATCTTGAAATCATAAACCTCTTTTCATTGGCTCGATTCCAATCGAATAAGACTAGCAATTCGCCAAGAAACGAAAAAACCAAAAGTTATCATGAAATTAAAAACCACTTTTCATTTGCTCGATTTCAATTTAATTAGTCTAGCTATTCGCAAAAAATGAACATACCCTAAGCTATCACGAAATCAAGAACCACATTTCATTTGCTTGATTTCAATCGAATTAGACTAGCAATTCGCCAAAAACGAACAAACCTAAAATTATCATGAAATCAAAAATCACTTTTCATTGGCTTGATTCCAATCGAATTAGACTAGCAATTCGCCAAAAACGAACAAACCCGAAGTTATCTTGAAATCAAAAACCACTTTTCATTGGCTTGATTCCAATCGAATTGCACTAGCAATTCACCAAAAATGAACAAAACTGAAGTTATCGTGAAATCAAAAACCGCTTTTCATTGGCTCGATTCCAATCGAATTAGACTAGCAATTCGCAAAAAAGAACAAACCCGAGGTTATCATTAAATGAAAAACCACTTTTCATAGGCTTGATTCCAATCAAATTAGACTAGTAATTTGCCAAAAGCAAGCAAACTCGAAATTATCATGAAATCAAAAACCACATTTCATTGGCTCGATTCCAATCGAACTAGACAAGCAATTCGCTTAGAATGAACAAACCCAAAGTTATCATGAAATCAAAAACCACATTTCATTGGCTCGATTACAATCAAATTAGACTAGCAATTTGCTGAAAATGAACAAACCCGAAGTTATCACGAAATCAAAAACCTCTTTTCATTGACTCGCTTACAATCGAATTAGTCTAGATATTCACAAAAAATGAACAAACCCGAGGTTATCACGAAATCGAAAATCACATTTCATTGGCTCGATTCCAATCGAATTAGACTAGCAATTCGCCAAAAAGGAACAAACCCGAAGTTATCATGAAATCAAAATCCACATTCCATTGGCTCGACTCCAATTGAATTAGACGAGCAGTTTGCCAAAACCGAACAAGCCCGAAGTTATCCTGAAATCGAAAACCACATTTCATTGGCTCGATTCCAATCGAATTAGACTAGCAATTCACCAAAAATTAAAAAACCTGAAGTTATCATGAAATCAAAAGCAACTTTTCAATGGCTCGATTCAAATCGAATTAGACTAGCAATTTGCCAAAACGAACAAACCCGAAGTTATCGTGAAATCAAAATCCACCTTTCATTCGTTTGATTCCAATCGAAAATCGAAGTTATCAAGAAATTAAAAGCCACTTTTCATTGGCTCGATTCCAATCGAATTAGACTAGCAATTCACCAAAAACGAACAAACCAGAAGTTATTTTGAAATCAAAAACCACTTTTCATTGGCTTGATTCCAATCGAATTACACAAGCAATTCGCCAAAAATGAACAAGCCCGAAGTTATTGCAAAATCAAAAGCCACTTTTCGTCGGCTCGATTCCAATCAAATTACACTTGCATTCCGCCCAAAACGAATAAACCTGAAGTTATCTTGAAATCAAAAGCCACTTTTCTGTGGCTCATTCACAATTGAATTAGACTAGCAATTCGCCAAAAATGAACAAACCCGAAGTTGTCATGAAATCAAAAGCCACTTTTCAAAGGCTCGATTCCAATCGAATTAGACTAGTAATTCACCAAGAAACGAAAAAATCGGAAGTTATCATGAAATCAAAAACCACTTTTCATTGGCTCGATTCCAATTGAATTAGTCTAGCTATTCGCCAAAAAGAACAAACCCGAAGTTGTCAGAAAATTAAAAACCACATTTCGTTGGCTCGATTCCAATCGAAATGGACTTGCAATTCACCAAAAACGAATAACCCCAAAGTTATCTTGAAATCAAAAACCACTTTTCATTGCCTCGATTCCAATCGAATTACACTAGAAATTTGCCAAAAATGATCAAACCCGAAGTTATCGTGAAATCAAAAACCACTTTTCCTTGGCTCGAATCCAATCGAATTAGACTAGTAATTCTCAAAAAACGAACAAACCCGAAGTTATCATTAAATGAACAACCACTTTTCTTAGGCTCGATTCCAATCAAATTAGACTAGTAATTCGCCAAAAACGAACAAACTCGAAATTATCATGAAATCAAAAACCACTTTTCATTGGCTCGATTCCAGTCGAATTAGACTAGCAATTCGCAAAGAAACGAATAAACCTGAAGTTATCTTGAAATCAAAAGCAACTTTTCATTGGCTCATTCACAATTGAATTAGACTAGCAATTCGCCAAAAATGAACAAACCCGAAGTTGTCATGAAATCAAAAGCCACTTTTCAATGACTCGATTCCAATCGAATTAGACTAGCAATTCACCAAGAAACGAAAAAATCGGAAGTTATCATGAAATCAAAAACCACTTTTCATTGGATCGATTCCAATTGAATTAGTCTAGCTATTCGCCAAAAAGAACAAACTCAAAGTTGTCAGAAAATTAAAAACCACATTTCATTGGCTCGATTCCAATCGAAATAGACTTGCAATTCGCCAAAAACGAATAACCCCAAAGTTATCTTGAAATCAAAAACCACTTTTCATTGCCTCGATTCCAATCGAATTACACTAGAAATTTGCCAAAAATGAACAAACCCGAAGTTATCGTGAAATCAAAAACCACTTTTCCTTGGCTCGAATCCAATCGAATTAGACTAGCAATTCTCAAAAAACGAACAAACCCGAAGTTATCATTAAATGAACAACCACTTTTCTTAGGCTCGATTCCAATCAAATTAGACTAGTAATTCGCCAAAAACGAACAAACTCGAAATTATCATGAAATCAAAAACCACTTTTCATTGGCTCGATTCCAGTCGAATTAGACTAGCAATTCGGAAAGAAACGAAAAAACCTGAAGTTATCATGAAATCAAAAACCACTTTTCATTTGCTTGATTCCAATTGAATTAGTCTAGCTATTCTCAAAAAACGAACATACTTGAAGTTATCTTGAAATCAAGAACCACATTTCATTGGCTCGATTCCAATTGAATTAGACTAGCAATTCACGAAAAACGAACAAACCAAAAATATCATGAAATCAAATACCACATTTCATTTGCCTGATTCCAATCAAATTAGACTAGAAATTCACCAAAAGCAAGCAAACTCGAAGTTATCGGGAAATCAAAAACCACTTTTCATCGGCTCGATTCCAATCGAATTACACTTGCATTTTGTCCAAAACGAATAAACCCGAAGTTATCAATAAATCAGAAGCCACTTTTCATTGGCTCATTCACAATTGAATTAGA
Organism: Olea europaea var. sylvestris; assembly: GCF_002742605.1. Lineage (NCBI taxonomy): Eukaryota > Viridiplantae > Streptophyta > Magnoliopsida > Lamiales > Oleaceae > Olea > Olea europaea. Next base: position 539,489 of record NW_019264091.1, on the reverse strand, counting down.
ATAGCAATTCGTCAAAAATGAACAAACCCGAAGTTATCATGAAACCAAAAGCCACGTTTGTTAGGCTCGATTCCAATCGAATTAGACTAGCAATTCACTAAGAAACGAAAAAACCTGAAATTATCATAAAATCAAAAACCACTTTTCATTGGCTCGATTCCAATCGATTTAGTCTAGCTATTCGCCAAAATGAACAAACCCAAAGTTATCAAAAAATTAAAAACCATATTTCATTGGCTCGATTCCAATCGAATTGGACTTGCAATTCGCCAAAAACGAACAACCCTGAAGTTATCTTGAAATCAAAAACCACTTTTCATTGACTCATTCCAATCGAATTACAGTAGAAATTCGTCAAAAACGAACAAACCCGAAGTTATCGTGAAATCAAAAATCACTTTTCATCGGCTCGAACCCAATCGTATTAGAATAGCAATTAGCAAAAAACGAACAAACTCAAAGTTATCTTTAAATGAACAACCACATTTCTTAGGCTCGATTCCAATCAAATTAGACTAGTAATTCGCCAAAAACGAACAAATTCGAAATTATCATCAAATCAAAAACCACTTTTCATTGGCTCGATTCCAATCGAATTAGACTAGCAATTCACCAAGAAACGAAAGAACCCGAAGTTATCATGAAATCAAAAACCTCTTTCCATTGGCCCGATTCCAATTGAATTAAACTAGCAATTTGCCAAGAAACGAAAAAACCAGAAGTTATCATGAAATTAAAAACCACTTTTCATTAGCTCGATTCCAATTGAATTAGTCTAGCTATTCGCAAAAATTAACATACTCGAATTTATCATGAAATCAAGAACCACATTTCGTTTTCTCAACTCCAATCGAATTAGACGAGCAATTTGCCAAAAACGAACAAACCCAAAATTATCATGAAATCAAAAACCACATTTCATTGGCTCGATTCGAATTAATTTGTCTAGCTTTTCGCCAAAAACGAACAAACCCGAAGTTATCCTAAAATCAAAAACCACAATTTGTTGGCTCAATTCCAATCGGATTAGTCTAGCCATTCGTAAAAAATGAACAAACACGAAGTTAACACGAAATCAAACACCACATGTCGTTGGCTCGATTCCGATCGAATTAGACTAGCAATTCGCTAAAAACGAATGAACCCGAAGTTATCATGAAATCAAAAACCACATTTCATTGGCTCGATTCCAATCGAATTAGACTAGCAATTCGCCAAAAATGAACAAACCTGAAGTTATCATGAAATCATAAACTACTTTTCATTGGCTTGATTACAATCGAATTAGACTAACAATTAGCCAAGAAACGAAAAAACCTGAAGTTATCATGAAATCAAACACCACTTTTCAATAGCTCGATTCCAATCGAATTAGTCTAGCATTGTGCCAAAAACAAACAAACCCTAAGTTGTCACAAAATCAAAAACCACATTTCATTAGCTCGATTCCAATCGAATTTGACTAGCAATTCACCAAATACGAACAGACCAGAAGTTATCATAAAATCCAAAACCATATTCCGTTGGCTCGATTCCAATCTAATTAGTTTAACTATTCGCCAAAAACGAACAAACCCGAAGTTATCACGAAATCAAAAACCACATTTCATTGGCTCGATTCCAATCGAATTAGACTAGCAATTCAACAAAAACGAACAAACCCGAAGTTATCATGAAATGAAAAATCACATTTTCATTAGCTCAATTCCAATCGAATTAGACTGGCAATTCGCCAAAAATGAACAAACCCGAAGTTATCATGAAATCAAAAATCACTTTTCATTGGCTCGATTCCAATCGACTTAGACTAGCAATTCGCCAAGAAATGAAAAAAAATGAAGTTATCATGAAATTAAAAACCACTTTTCATTGGCTCGATTCCAATCGAATTAGTCTAGCTTTTAGCCAAAAACGAACAAACCCGAAGTTATCATGAAATCAAAAACCACATTTCATTGGCGCGATTCCAATCAAAATAGACTAACAATTCGCCAAAAATGAACCAACCCGAAGTCATCATGAAATCAAAAACTACTTTTAATTGGCTTGATTCCAATCGAATTACACGAGCCATTCGCCAAGAAATGAAAAAATCGGAAGTTATCATGAAATCAAAAAACACTTTTCATTGGCTCGATTCCGATCGAATCAGTCTAGCAATTTACCAAAAATGAACAATCCTGAAGTTATCATGAAATCAAAAACCACATTTCATTGGCTCGATTCCAATCAAATTAGACTAGCGATTCGCCTAAAATGAACAAACTCGAAGTTATATTGAAATCATAAACCACTTTTCATTGGCTCAATTCCAATCAAATTAGACTAGCAATTCGCAAAGAAATGAAAAAACCTGAAGTTATCATGAAATCAAAAACCACTTTTCATTGGCTCGATTCCAATCGAATTAGTCTAGCTTTTAGCCAAAAACGAACAAACCCGAAGTTATCATGAAATCAAAAACCACTTTTCATTGGCTCGATTCCAATCAAATTAGACTAGCAATTCGCAAAGAAATGAAAAAACCTGAAGTTATCATGAAATCAAAAACCACTTTTCATTGGCTCGATTCCAATCGAATTAGTCTAGCTATTCGCCAAAAAGAACAAACCCGAAGTTATCAGAAAATTAAAAACCACATTTCATTAGCTCAATTCCAATCGAAATAGACTTGTAATTCGCCAAAAACGAACAACCCCGAAGTTATCTTGAAATCAAAAACCACTTTTCGTTGCCTCGATTCCAATCGAATTAGACTAGAAATTTGCCAAAAATGAACAAACCTGAAGTTATCGTGAAATCAAAAACCACTTTTCATTGGCTCGAATCCAATCGACTTAGACTAGCAATTCGCCAAGAAATGAAAAAACATGTGGTTATCATGAAATTAAAAACCACTTTTAATTGGCTCGATTCCAATCGAATTAGTCTAGCTTTTAGCCAAAAACGAACAAACCCGAAGTTATCATGAAATCAAAAACCACATTTCATTGGCGCAATTCCAATCAAAATAGGCAGCAATTCGCCAAAAACGAACAAACCCGAAGTTATCATGAAATCAAAAACCACATTTCATTGGTGCGATTCCAATCAAAATAGGCAGTAATTCGCCAAAAACGAACAAACCCGAAGTCATCATGTAATCAAAAACTACTTTTAATTGGCTTGATTCCAATCAAATTAAACGAGCAATTCGCCAAGAAATGAAAAAATCAAAAGTTATCAAGAAATAAAAAAACACTTTTCATTGGCTCGATTCCGATCGAATTAGCTTTGCAATTTGCCAAAAATGAACAATCCTGAAGTTATCATGAAATCAAAAACCACTTTTCGTCGGCTCGATTCCAATCAAATTAGACTAGCGATTCGCCTAAAATGAACAAACTTGAAGTTATATTGAAATCATAAACCACTTTTCATTGGCTCCATTTCAATCAAATTAGACTAGCAATTCGCAAAGAAATGAAAAAACCTGAAGTTATCATGAAATCAAAAACCACTTTTCATTGGCTCGATTCCAATCGAATTAGTCTAGCTATTTGCTAAAAAGGACAAACCCGAAGTTATCAAAAAATTAAAAACCACATTTCATTAGCTCGATTCCAATCGAATTAGACTTGTAATTCGCCAAAAACGAACAACCCCGAAGTTATCTTGAAATCAAAAACCACTTTTCGTTGCCTCGATTCTAAACGAATTACACTAGAAATTTGCCAAAAATGAACAAACCCGAAGTTATCGTGAAATCAAAAACCACTTTTCATTGGCTCGAATCCAATCGACTTAGACTAGCAATTCGCCAAGAAATGAAAAAACATGAAGTTATCATGAAATTAAAAACCACTTTTTATTGGCTCGATTCCAATCGAATTAGTCTAGGTTTAGCCAAAAACGAACAAACCCGAAGTTATCATGAAATCAGAAACCACATTTCATTGGCGCGATTCCAATCAAAATAGGCTAGCAATTCGCCAAAAATGAACAAACCCGAAGTCATCATGAAATCAAAAATTACTTTTAATTGGCTTGATTCCAATCAAATTAAACGAGCAATTCGCCAAGAAATGAAAAAATCAAAAGTTATCAAGAAATCAAAAAATACTATTCATTGGCTCGATTCCGATCGAATTAGTTTAGCAATTTGCCAAAAATGAACAATCCCGAAGTTATCATGAAATCAAAAACCACATTTCATTGGCTCGATTCCAATCAAATTAGACAAGCGATTCGCCTAAAAAGAACAAACTCGAAGTTATCTTCAAATCATAAACCACTTTTCATTGGCTCTATTCTAATCGAATTAGACTAGTAATTCGCAAAGAAACGAAAAAACCTGAAGTTATCATGAAATCAAAAACCACTTTTCATTGGCTTGTTTCCAATCGAATTAGTCTAGCTATTCGCCAAAAAGAACTAACCCGAAGTCATCAGAAAATTAAAAACCACATTTCATTAGCTCGATTCCAATCGAATTAGACTTGTAATTCGCCAAAAATGAACAACCTCGAAGTTATCTTGAAATCAAAAACCACTTTTTGTTGCCTCGATTCCAATCGAATTACACTAGAAATTTGCCAAAAATGAAAAAATCAGAAGTTATCATGAAATCAAGAACCACTTTTCATTAGCAAAAAATTAGTCTAGCTATTAGCAAAAAATGAGCATACTCGAAGTTATCACAAAATCAAGAACCACATTTCGTTTGCTCGACTATAATCGAATTAGACTTGCAATTCGGCAAAAAGAACAAACCCAAAGTTATCATGAAATCAAAAACCACATTTCAGTGGCTTGATTCGAATTAATTTGTCTAGCTCTTCGCAAAAAACGAACAAACCCGAATTTACCCTAAAATCGAAAACCACATTGTGTTGGCTCGATTCCTATCAAATTAGTCTAGCTATTCGTCAAAAACAAACAAACACGAAGTTATCACAAAATCGAAAACCACATTTCGTTAGTTCGATTCCAATCGAATTAGACTAGCAATTCGCTAAAAATGAATGAACCCAAAATTATCATGAAATTAAAAACCACATTTCATTGGCTCGATTCCAATCGAATTAGACTAGCAATTCGCCAAAAATGAACAAACCCGAAGTTATCATGAAATCATAAGCCAATTTTCATTGGCTCGATTCCAATCGAATTAGACTAGCAATTCGCCAAAAATGAACAAACCCGAAGTTATCATGAAATCATAAGCCAATTTTCATTGGCTCGATTGCAATAGAATTAGACTAGCAATTTGCCAAGAAACGAAAAAACTTGAAGTTATCATGAAATCAAACACCACTTTTCATTAGCTCGATTCCAATCAAATTAGTCTAGCTATGCGCCAAAAACAAACAAACCCTAAGTTGTCACAAAATCAAAAACCACATTTCATTAGCTTGATTCCAATCGAATTCGACTAGCAATTCACCAAAAATGAACAGACCAGAAGTTATCATGAAATCCAAAACCATATTTCGTTGGCTCGATTCCAATCGAATTAGTTTAACTAGTCGTAAAAAATGAACAAACCCGAAGTTATCACGAAATCAAAAACCACATTTCATTGGCTCGATTGCAATCGAATTAGACTAGCAATTCAACAAAAACGAACAAACCCGAAGTTATTATGAAATCAAAAATCACATTTTCATTGGCTCAATTCCAATCAAATCAGACTGGCAATTCGCCAAAAATGAACAAACCCGAAGTTATCATGAAATCAAAAACCACTTTCATTGGCTTGATTCCAATCGTCTTAGACTAGCAATTCGCCAAGAAATGAAAAAACATGAAGTTATCTTGAAATTAAAAACCACATTTCATTGGCTCGATTCCAATCGAATTATTCTAGCCTTTAGCCAAAAACAAACAAGCCTGAAGTTATCATGAAATCAAAAACAACATTTCATTGGCTCGATTCCAATCGAATTTAGACTAGCAATTCGCCAAAAATGAACAAACCCAAAGTCATCATGAAATCAAAAACTACTTTTCATTGGTTTGATACCAATCGAATTAGAGGAGCAATTCGCCAGGAAATGAAAAAACCTAAAGTTATCATGAAATCAAAAACCACTTTTCATTGGCTTGATTCCGATCGAATTAGTCTTGCTATTCGCTAAAAATGAACAATCCCGACGTTATCATGAAATCAAAAACCACATTTCATTGGCTCGATTGCAATCAAATTAGACTAGCGATTCGCCTAAGACGAACAAACCCGAAGTTATCTTCAAATCCTAAACCACTTTTCATTGGCTCGATTCCAATTGAATTAGACTAGCAATTCACAAAGAAACGAAAAAACCTGCAGTTATCATGAAATCAAAAACCACTTTTCATTTGCCTGATTCCAATTGAATTAGTCTAGCTATTCGCAAAAAACGAACATACTTGAAGTTATCTCGAAATCAAGAACCACATTTCATTGGCTCGATTCCAATCGAATTAGACTAGCAATTCGCCAAAAACGAACAAACCCAAAATTACCATGAAATCAAATACCACATTTCATTGGCTCGATTCCAATCGAATTAGACTTCCAATTCGCCAAAAATGAACAAACCCAAATTTATCATGAAATCAAAAACCATATTTCATTGGCTCGATTCCAATCGAATTAGTCTAGCTTTTCGCCAAAAATGAACAAACCAGAAGTTATCCTAAACTCAAAAACCACGTTTCAATGGCTCGATTCCAATCGAATTATACTAGCAATTCGCCAAAAATGAACAAATCCGAAGTTATTGTGAAATCAAAAACCACTTTTCATTGGGTCGTTTACAATCGAATTAGACTAGCAATTCACCAAGAAGCGAAAAAACCTGTAGTTATCATGAAATCAAAAACCACTTTTCATTGGCTCGATTCGAATCGAATTAGACTAGTAATTCGTCAAAAATGAACAAACCCGAAGTTATCATGAAATCATAAACCACTTTTCATTGCCTCGATTACAATCGAATTAGACTAGCAATTCCCTAAGAAACGAAAAAACCTGAATTTATAATGAAATCAAAAATCACTTTTCATTTGCTCGATTCCAATCAAATTAGTCTAGCTATTCGCCAAGAACGAACAAACCCGAAGTTATCACGAAATCAAAAACCACATTTCATTGCCTCGATTCCAATCGAATTCGACTAGCAATTAGCCAAAAATGAACAAACCTGAAGTTATCATGAAATCAAAAACCACATTTCATTGGCTCGATTTCAATCCAATTAGACTACCAATTTGCCCAAAATGAACAAACATGAAGTTATCATGAAATCAAAAACCACATTTCGTTAGCTTGATTCCAATCGAATTAGTCTAGCTATTCGCCAAAAATGAACAAACCTGAAGTTATCACAAAATCAAAAACCACTTTTCATTGGCTCGATTCCAATCGAATTAGACTAGCAATTCAACAAAAACGAACAAACCCGTCATTGTCATGAAATCAAAACCACATTTTATTGGCTCGATTCCGATCGAATTAGACTAGCAATTCGCCAAAAATGAACAAACCCGAAGTTATCATGAAATCATAAACCACTTTTCATTGGATCGATTCCAATCGAATTAGACTTGCAATTCGTCAGGAAATGAAGAATCCTGTAGTTATCATGAAATCAAGAACCACTTTTCATTTGCTCGATTCCAATCGAATTAGACTAGCAATGCACCAAAAACGAACAAACCCGAAGTTATTTTGAAATAAAAAACAACATTTCATTGGCTTGATTCCAATCGAATTACACAAGCAATTCGTCAAAAACGAACAGGCCCGAAGTTATCGTGAAATCAAAAACCTCTTTTCGTTGGCTTGATTCCAATCGAATTACACTTACATTTCTCCCAAAATGAATAAACCCGAAGTTATCATGAAATCAAAAGCCAATTTTCATTGGCTCAGTCACAATCGAATTAGACATTAGCAATTCGCCAAAGATGAACAAACCTGAAGTTATCATGAAATCAAAAACCACTTATCATTGGCTTGATTCCAATCGAATTAGACTAGCAATTCGCTAAAAACAAACAAACCCAAAGTTATCTTGAAATCAAAAACCAATTTTCGTTGGCTCGATTCCAATCAAATTACACTAGCAATTCACCAAAAACGAACAAACCCAAAGTTATCGTGAAATCAAAAACCACTTTTCATTGGCTCGATTACAATCGAATTAGACTAGCAATTCGCCAAGAAGCGAAAAAACGTGTAGTTATCATGAAATCAAAAACCACTTTTCATTAGCTCGATTCCAGTCGAATTAGTCTTGCTATGCGCCAAAAATGAACAAAGACGAAGTTATCATGAAATCAAAAACCACATTTTATTGGCTCGTTTCCAATTGAATTCGACTAGCAATTCGCCAAAAATGAACAAACCCGAAGTTATCAGGAAATCCAAAACCACATTTGGTTGGCTCGATTCCAATCGAGTTAGTCTAGCTATTCGCCAAAAATGAACAAACCCGATGTAACGCCCCGAATTCTAATAACCCGAAACGTTACGAAACATGAATATACCTTGAAATAAACATTTTTAATATAACGAGAAATTCTGTAAAAGATTGAATAACATTTAATCAAAAGATAAATTTAAATATGTGGAACGTTTGAAAACATATAATTCATCCAAAAATTATTAGAACCGTTAAAACTAATTGAAAATTTATAATGCACTCACAATTGGGTCAAAAATGAATAACCCATTATTAGTTCTAGTGTTTTTGAAAATTAAAATACTTCATGACGAGGATCCGTTGGTCCAATAGCAAATCCATCCACCGCCGTCCAGCATACTAATTATTACCTAAAAATTGTAAATAAGGGGATGAGTATAACAAATTATACTCAATGAGATACTTGCTACTCCACATTCAAGTCAAACATGAAATTACAAATAAATTATCTTACCAACATATCATGAGAATTATCACACCATGACAAATGATAATTCTAGCAAGTGCTGCAAAATAACGTGAAGGCTAAATTGTACCTTGAAAATAACGTGAAGGCTAACTTGTCCCTTAAAATGTATCATGATTTCTCCGAAGGAGCCTGAATTGAAGTAATTAAATTCATAATAACGTATTTGAAAAGATGTGGAAAAACCACTAATAGCACTGAGTATCTCACCTTTTGAAGATGAAAGTGGAGAATAAAATTGCAGAAATGTGATTGCAATTCCAAAGCCTTAAAAAATATAAATAATATAGAGGAATATTTTAAAGAGGGAGAGGTAATGGACGTGTAGTAGAATGTGGTTTTAGTGCTCTATTTATACTGTTGAAGTCGGGTAATCACGTGGGGGAAGTGGAATTTTAGCCATATTTAAATTCGTATTTCATGCAATCTTCTGAGAAATTGATTCATAATTCCCGATTGATATAGTATGACTGGAGATTAATTATTGGTTTTCTGTCAATTTCTATATCAATTACAATTACAATAAGGAAATGATAGGCATTACACTGCATGACTTTTACACGTGGACGGGGAAAAAATCTGCCTCCTATTTGCATAATTTACTCTAATACAAACATCTTAAATTGTCAATCTCCTAATGGCCGAAAATTATAAAATGTATGCTTATTAATTAAATTAGAATTTCAGTCCAATCTTCCCAAAATTTGTTCCAATTAGGGGACACAATGATTACTAATTATATGGACACGTGAAAGTTGTAATGAAATGCATGGGTTACTCATATACAAGAGTCTAACATCAAATAATTCAAATTCCTTTGATTTGCATTTAACTAAATTTGTAAGCAGGAATTACGTTTTAATTGATTACCTCTTAATTAAAAATGTATAATTATTAATACTTAACATAAAGACTTTGTTTAACCAAAACTTAAAATTCTAATTTATTTAGCTAAACTAGTGGTGGCAGTCAACTGGCGAAAAATCTAATCCTTTAAAACTCTTATAACCATAATATTCTTTAGACGGCTAAAACTCGGGTTTAACTTGACCAAATTAAATTTTTCTTGAGTCCATAATTTGCCATTTATTATGAGCTTCAAAATGAACCCAATATTGGTAGAGTAATTCTAACTCGTTCAATAGTTAACTATTTGGCCCATTTAATAAAGTATAAAATAATTTGATATATTTTTTTTTCAATTTGGTCCCTCAACTAATAAGATAACTATAGAGATAATCAATTAACTTGCATAAGAACTTAACCAAACATTGCATTCCTATTGAATGGCAAATAAAAATATATGCGAATTTAAGTTAAAAATTCGGGATTCTACACCCGAAGTTACTACAAAATCAAAAAACCACATTTCATTGGCTTGATTCCAATTGAATTAGACTAGCAATTCAACAAAAAATGAACAAACCCGAAGTTATCTTGAAATCAAAACCACATTTCATTGGCTCAATTCCAATCGAATTAGACTAGCAATTCGCCAAAAATGAACAAACCCGAAGTTATCATGAAATCATAAACCACTTTTCATTGGCTCGATTCTAATCGAATTAGACTAGCAATTCATCAAGAAACGAAAAAACCTGTAGTTATCATGAAATCAAAAATCACTTTTCATTGGCTCAATTCCAATTGAATTAGTCTAGCTATTCGTAAAAACAAACATATCCTAAGCTATCACGAAATCAAGAACCACATTTCAATGGCTAGATTCCAATCGAATTATACTAGCAATTCGCCAAAAAAAACAAACAAACCGAAATCAAAAATCACTTTTCATTGGCTTGATTTCAATCGAATTAGACTAGCAATTCGTCAAAAATGAACAAACCTAAAGTTATCTTGAAATCAAAAACCACTTTTCATTGGCTCGATTCCAATCAAACTAGACTAGAAATTAGCCTAAAACGAACAAACCCAAAGTTATCTTGAAATCATAAACCACTTTTCATTGGCTCGATTCCAATCGAATTAGACTAGCAAGTCGCCAAAAAACGAAAAAACCAGAAGTTATCATGAAATCAAAAACCACTTTTCATTTGCTCGATTCCAATTGAATTAGTCTAGCTATTCGCAAAAAATGAACATACTTGAAGTTATCACAAAATCAAGAACCACATTTCATTAGCTCATTCCAATCGAATTAGACTAGCAATTCGACAAAAACGAAACAAACACAAAGTTGTCACGAAATCAAAAATCACTTTTCATTGGCTCGATTCCGATCGAATTAGACTAGCCATTCACCAAAAATGAACAAACTCGAAGTTATCATGAAATCGAAAACCACATTTCATTGGCTCGATTCCAATCGAATTAGACTAGCAATTCGCCAAAAATGAACAAACCCGAAGTTATCATGAAGTCAAAAACCACATTTCATTGGCTCAATTCCAATCGAATTAGATTAGTAATTCGCCAAGAAACGAACAACCCCAAAGTTATCTTAAAATCGATAGCCACTTTCATTGGCTCAATCCCAATTGAATTACACTACCAATTCGCCAATAACGAACAAACTCGAAGTTATCAGGAAATCAAAAGCCACTTTTCATTGGCTCGATTCCAATCGAATTAGACTAGCAATTAGCCAAAAATGAACAAACCCGAAGTTATAATGAAATCAAAAACCACATTTCATTGGCTCGATTTCAATCCAATTAGACTAGCAATTTGCCCGAAATGAACAAACCCGAAGTTATCATGAAATCAAAAACCACATTTCGTTGGCTCGATTCTAATCGAATTAGTCTAGCTATTCGCCAAAAATGAACAAACCCGAAGTTATCACGAAATCAAAAACCATATTTCATTGGATCGATTCCAATCGAATTAGACTAGCAATTCAACAAAAACGAACTAACCCGTAATTGTCATGAAATCAAAAACAACATTTCATTGGCTCGATTCGAATCGAATTAGACTAACAATTCGCTAAAAATGAACAAACCCGAAGTTATAATGAAATCATAAACCACTTTCATTAGCTCGATTCCAATCGAATTAGACTAGCAACTCGCCAAGAAATGAAAAGACCTGTAGTTATCATGAAATTAAAAACCACTTTTCATTGGCTCAATTCTAATTGAATTAGTCTAGCTATTCACAAAAAAGGAACGTAGCCGAAGTTATCACGAAATCAAGAACCACATTTCATTGGCTCGATTCTAATCGAATTAGACTAGCAATTCGCCAAAAATGAACAAACCAAAAACTATCATGAAATCAAAAATCACTTTTCATTGGCTTGATTCCAATCGAATTAGACTAGCAATTTGCCAAAAATGAACAAACCCGAAGTTATCTTCAAATCAAAAACCACTTTTCAATGGCTCGATTCCAATCGAATTACACTAGCAATTCGCCTAAAATGAACAAACCCTAAGTTAATTTTGAAATCAACAACCACTTTTCATTGGTTGGCTCGATTCCAAACGAATTAGACGAGCAATTTTCCAAGAAAAGAAAAAACCTGAAGTTATCATGAAATCAAAACCACTTTTCATTGGCTCGATTCCGATAGAATTAGTCTAGCTATTCGCCAAAAATAAACAATCCCGAAGTTATCATGAAATCAAAAACCACATTTCATTGGTTCGATTCCAATCAAATTAGACTAGCAATTCGCCTAAAACGAACGAACCCAAAATTATCCTATGATGAGTTTGTTTCACTCATGATTTTCGCACAATTTTAGCTTGATTAAATGCTAGATTTTGTGAGTGTAGAACGTTTTTGATGTGTTTGTTAGTATTGTTTTGAAGATAAGGAGAAGCAATGAGAAAAGAAGTATTAAAGTGGACGAAGAGGCCAAAAACACGGAAGTGGGGTAGGAAGATGGCGCTTAGGTGCTACGAAACGAAGAAAAGATGAAAATTGGACCAGAGAGGCAGCGCCTAGGCGCCACAACCATAGCGCCTAGGTGCTGAAGACACAGCATCCAGGCGCTATAGCCAGCGCCTAGGCGCTGCGATTGACGATTTAGGGCTCGTTTTTTGGGCCATTTTTAAAGCCATAGAAACCCTACTTCAACATGAAAACGTGGAGGCACATATAAATACATCCTCCTCATACTTTTGAAGGGTTCTTGACATATTGGAGAGAAAAACAACAAGAAGGGAGATTCAAAGGAGAAATTTAAGAAGATTAACACGAAGAATTGAAGATTGGAAGCACTCATTGGAAGAGGAAGGAGATCTTGGTGCAAGAATTCTACTTTTTCTTCTACACCTTTATTTCAAACTCGGTGATGCATTCTAAGACAATCTCCTATTTTTCTTCCATTATTATGAGTAGTTAAATTTGATTTTAGGGCCAACAATGTAATCTTTTGGAACCCTTTATTTCATGCAATTGAGATTCTAGTACTTTTATGTTTCATGTGTTGATTTTAATATTGTTCTTAATACATTTAATTACTTGATCACTAATTAGATGATTTGTGAACAATGATTGCGTAGGGATGCGGATTATTTGTTTAGACCACATGTTAAAATCCGGTAAATTGATATAATGTATAGAGATACCTATATTGATTGCTGCAATCGTGTGTGAATTCTTAGAACCAATGTTTCGTTTAATTAAATTTAATTTGCATAGAGATATGGAATTAAACTAATTAAGTAGGCTCAATGAGAACTCGAGAGGGGTAAGTTGAATACAGTAGAAGAATTCGATCGAACACTACCTTAGGTTTTATGAATCTTGATTTATGAAGTAAAGGTGACCAATAGATGAAATTGTTCCGCCCTAACGTCCATTTATTGTTTGAATTCTCAATCACTTTTCATTGAATCCAATCACATTTTTAAGTCTTTAGAATAAAAATCACATTTAATCATTGTTTTTGATTTATATTCGTCAAATAGTAGTTAAAGAAAGATTACATTAAGTGCTACAAAATAGTCCTCGTGGGATCGATAACCGGACTCTTAGGTCCACCATTACGTGTTACGGATCGTACACTTGCGAAACAAAATTTTACAACATCTTGAAATCGTAAACCACTTTTCATTGGCTCGATTCCAATCGAATTAGACTACCAATTTGCCAAGAAACGAAAAAACCTGGAGTTATCATGAAATCAAAAACCACTTTCCATTTGCTCGATTCCAATTAAATTAGTCTAGCTATTGGCAAAAAAAGAACATACTTGAAGTAATCATGAAATCAAGAACCACTTTTCATTGGCTCGATTCCAATCTAATTAGACTAGCAATTCGCCAAAAACGAACAAACCCAAAATTATCATGAAATCAAAAACCACATTTCATTGGCTCGATTCCAATCGAATTAGACTTGCAATTCGCCAAAAAAGGAACAAACCCGAAGTTATCATTAAACGAACAACCACTTTTCTTAGGCTCGATTCCAATCAAATTAGACTAGTAATTCGCTAAAAACGAACAAACTCGAAATTACCATGAATCAAAAACCACTTTTCATTGGCTCGATTCCAATCAAATTAGACTAGCAATTCGCCAAGAAACGAAAGAACTCGAAGTTATCATTAAATCAAAAACCTCTTTTCATTGGCTCGATTCCAATCGAATTAGACTAGCAATTCGCGAAAAAGGAAAAAACCAGAAGTTATCATGAAATCAAAAACCACTTTTCATTAGCTCAATTCCAATTGAATTAGTCTAGCTATTCACAAAAAAATGAACATACTCGAAGTTATCATGAAATCAAGAACCACATTTCATTTGCTCGATTATAATCGAATTAGACTTGCAATTCGCCAAAAACGAACAAACCCAAAGTTATCATGAAATCAAAAACCACATTTCATTGGCTCGATTCGAATTAATTTGTCTAGCTTTTCGCAAAAAACGAACAAACCCGAATTTACCCTAAAATCAAAAACCACATTTTGTTGGCTCGATTCCTATCGAATTAGTCTAGCTATTCGTCAAAAACAAAAAACACGAAGTTATCACAAAATTGAAAACCACATTTCGTTGGCTCGATTCCGATCGAATTAGACTAGCAATTCGCTAAAAATGAATGAACCCGAACTTATCATGAAATCAAAAACCACATTTCATTGGCTCGATTCCAATTGAATTAGACTAGCAATTCGCCAAAAATGAACAAACCCGAAGTTATCATGAAATCATAAACCAATTTTCATTGGCTTGATTACAATCAAATTAGACTAGCAATTCGCCAAGAAACGACAAAAACCTGAAGTTATCATGAAATCAAACACCACTTTTCATTAGGTCGATTCCAATCGAATTAGTCTAGCTATGCGCCAAAAACAAACAAACCTTAAGTTGTCACAAAATCAAATACCACATTTCATTAGCTCGATTCCAATCGAATTCGACTAGCAATTCACCAAAAATGAACAGACCAGAAGTTATCATGAAATCCAAAACCATATTTCGTTGGCTCGATTCCAATTGAATTAGTTTAACTAGTCGCCAAAAATGAACAAACCCGAAGTTATCACGAAATCAAAACCACATCTCATTGGCTCGATTCCAATCGAATTAGACTAGCAATTCAACAAAAATGAACAAACCCGAAGTTATTATGAAATCAAAAATCACATTTTCATTGGCTCAATTTCAATCGAATTAGACTGGCAATTCGCCAAAAATGAACAAATCCAAAGTTATCATGAAATCAAAAACCACCTTTCATTGGCTAGATTCCAATCGTCTTAGACTAGCAATTACCAAGAAATGAAAAAACATGAAGTTATCATGAAATTAAAAACCACTTTTCATTGGCTCGATTCCAATCTAATTATTCTAGCTTTTAGCCAAAAACGAACAAGCCTGAAGTTATCATGAAATCAAAAACCACATTTCATTGGCTCGATTCCAATCGAATTAGACTAGCAATTCGCCAAAAACGAAACAAACCCGAAGTCATCATGAAATCAAAAACTACTTTTCATTGGTTTGATACCAATCGAATTAGACGAGCAATTCGCCAAGAAATGAAAAACCCTGAAGTTATCATGAAATCAAAAACCACTTTTCATTGGCTCGATTCCGATCGAGTTAGTCTTGCTATTCGCCAAAAATGAACAATCCCGAAGTTATCATGAAATCAAAAACCACATTTCATTGGCTCGATTCCAATCAAATTAGACTAGCGATTCGCCTAAAACGAACAAACCCGAAGTTATCTTGAAATCATAAACCACTTTTCATTTGCTCGATTCCAATCGAATTAGACTAGCAATTTGCAAAGAAACGAAAAAACCTGAAGTTATCATGAAATCAAAAACCACTTTTCAATTGCTTGATTCCAATTGAATTAGTCTAGCTATTCGCAAAAAACGAACATACTTGAAGTCATCTCGAAATCAAGAACCACATTTCATTGGCTCGATTCCAATTGAACTAGACTAGCAATTCGCCAAAAATGAACAAACCCAAAATTATCATGAAATCAAATACCACATTTCGTTGGCTCGATTCCAATCGAATTAGACTTGCAATTCGCGAAAAACGAACAAACCCAAAGTTATCATGAAATCAAAAACCACATTTCATTGGCTCGATTCCAATTGAATTAGTCTAGCTTTTCGCCAAAAACGAACAAACCAGAAATTATCCTAAAATCAAAAACCACTTTTCATTGGCTCGATTCCAATCGAATTATACTAGCAATTCGCCAAAAATGAACAAACCCGAAGTTATTGTAAAATCAAAAACCACTTTTCATTTGGTTGATTACAATCGAATTAGACTAGCAATTCACCAAGAAGCGAAAAAAGCTGTAGTTATCATGAAATCAAAAACCACTTTTCATTGGCTCGATTCCAATCGAATTAGACTAGCAATTCGCCAAAAATGAACAAACCCGAAATTATCATGAAATCATAAACTACTTTTCATTACCTCGATTACAATCAAATTAGACTAGCAATTCCCCAAGAAACGAAAAAACCTGAAGTTATAATGAAGTCAAAAACCACTTCTCATTAGCTCGATTCCAATCGAATTAGTCTAGCTATTCACCAAGAACGAACAAACCCGAAGTTATCACGAAATCAAAAACCACATTTCATTGGCTCGATTCCAATCGAATTCGACTAGCAATTAGCCAAAAATGAACAGACCTGAAGTTATCATGAAATCAAAAACCACATTTCATTGGCTCCATTTCAATCCAATTAGACTAGCAATCTGCCCAAAATGAACAAACCTGAAGTTATCACGAAATCAAAAACCACATTTCGTTAGCATGATTCCAATCGAATTAGTCTAGCTATTTGCCAAAAATGAACAAACCCGAAGTTATTACGAAATCAAAAACCACTTTTCATTGGCTCGATTCCAATCGAATTAGACTAGCAATTCAACAAAAACGAACAAACCCGTAGCTATCATGAAATCAAAACCACATTTTATTGCCTCGATTCCAATCGAATTAGACTAGCAATTCGCCAAAAATGAACAAACCCGAAGTTATCATGAAATCATAAACTACTTTTCATTGGATCAATTCCAATCGAATTAGACTTGCAATTCGTCAATAAACGAAGAATCCTGTAGTTATCATGAAATCAAAAACAACATTTCATTGGCTCGATTCCAATTGAATTAGTCTAGCTATTTGCAAAAAATGAACATACCCGAAGTTATCACGAAATCAAGAACCACATTTCATTGGCTCGATTCCAATCGAGTTAGACTAGCAACTCGCCAAAAACGAACAAACCAAAAACTATCATGAAATCAAAAATCACTTTTCATTCGCTTGATTCCAACTGACTTAGACTAGCAATTCGCCAAAAATGAACAAACTCGAAGTTATCTTGAAATCAAAAACCACTTTTCAATGGCTCGATTCCAATCGAATTACACTAGCAATTCGCCTAAAATGAACAAACCCGAGGTTATCCTGAAATTGAAAACCACATTTTATTGGCTCGATTCCAATCAAATTACACTAGCAATTCGCCTAAAATGAACAAACCCGAGGTTATCCTGAAATTGAAAACCACATTTTATTGGCTCGATTCCAATCAAATTACACTAGCAATTCGCCTAAAATGAACAAACCCGAGGTTATCCTGAAATTGAAAACCACATTTTATTGGCTCGATTCCAATCAAATTACACTAGCAATTCGCCTAAAATGAACAAACCCGAGGTTATCCTGAAATTGAAAACCACATTTTATTGGCTCGATTCCAATCGAATTAAAAACCACTTTTCATTGGCTCGATTCCAATCGAATTAGACTAGCAATTTGCCAAAAAGGAACAAACCCGAAGTTATCATGAAATCAAAAACCACATTTCATTGGCTTTATTCCAATCGAATTAGGCTAGCAATTAACAAAAAATGAACAAACCCGAGGTTATCCTGAAATTGAAAACCACATTTTATTGGCTCGATTCCAATCGACTTAGACTAGCAATTCGCCAAAAATGAAAAAAAACTGAAGTTATCATGAAATCAAAAGCGACTTTTTACTCGCTCGATACAAATCGAATTACACTCGCAATTTGCCAAAACAAACAAACCAGAAGTTTTCATGAAATCAAAATCCACTTTTTATTCATTCGATTTCAATTGAATTAGACTAGCAATTTGTAGAAAAAGAACAAACCGAAGTTATCAAGAAATCAAAAGCCACTTTTCATTGCTTCGATTCCAATCGAATTAGACTATCAATTTGCCAAAAACAAATAAACCCGAAATTATCATGAAATCAAAAACAACTTTTCATCAGCTCGATTCCAATCGAATTAGACTAGCAATTCACCAAAAATGAACAAACCCGAAGTTATCGTGAAATCAAAAACCACTTTTCATTGGCTCGATTCCAATCGAATTACACTTGCATTTCGCCAAAAACGAATAAGCCCGAAGTTATCATGAAATCAAAACCCACTTTTCATTGGCTCGGTCCCAATCGAATTAGACTAGCAATTCGCCAAAAATGAACAAACCCGAAGTTATCATGAAATCAAATGCCACTTTTCATTGGCTCGATTCCAATCGAATTAGACTAGCAATTTGCCAAGAAACGGAAAAACCTAAAGTTATTATGAAATGAAAAACCACTTTTCACTGGCTCGATTCCAATCGAATTAGTCAAGCTATTCGCCAAAAAGAGCAAACCCGAAGTTATCAGAAAATCGAAAACCACATTTCATTGGCTCGATTCCAATCGAATTGGACTTGTAATTCGCCAAAAATGAACAAACCCGAAGTATCTTGAAATCAAAAACCACTTTTCATTGACTTGATTCCAATCGAGTTACACTAGCAATTCACCAAAAATGAACAAAGCCGAAGTTATTGTGAAATCAAAAACCACTTTTTATTGGCTCGATTACAATCGAATTAGACTAGCAATTCGCTAAGAAGCGAAAAAATCTGTAGTTATCATGAAATCAAAAACCACTTTTCATTAGCTCGATTCCAGTCGAATTAGTCTATGAGCCAAAAATGAACAAACCCGAAGTTATCACGAAATCAAAAACCACATTTCATTGGCTCGATTCCAATCGAATTCGACTAGCAATTCGCCAAAAATGAACAAACCCAAAGTTATCATGAAATCCAAAACCACATTTCGTTGGCTCGATTCCAATCGAATTAGTCTAGCTATTCACCAAAAACAAAAAAAAACCCGAAGTTACCACGAAATCAAAAACCACATATCATTGGCTGGATTCCAATCGAATTAGACTAGGAATTCGACAAAAAAGAACAAACCCGAAGTTATCTTGAAATCAAAACCTCATTTCATTGGCTCAATTCCAATCGAATTAAACTTGCAATTCGCCAAAAATGAACAAACCCGAAGTTATAGTGAAATCATAAAACACTTTTCATTGGCTCAATTCCAATCGAATTAGGCTAGCAATTCATCAAGAAATGGAAAAACCTGTAGTTATCACGAAATCAAAAACCACTATTCATTGGCTCTATTCCAATTGAATTAGTCTAGCTATTCGCAAAAAACAAGCATACCCTAAGCTATCACGAAATCAAGGACCACATTTCGCTGGCTCGATTCCAATCGAATTAGACTAACAATTCGCCAAAAATGAGCAAACCGAAAATTATCATAAAATCAAAAATCACTTTTCATTGGCCTGATTCCAATCGAATTAAACTAGCAATTTGCAACAAACAAACAAACCCAAAGTTATCTTGAAATCAAAAACCACTTTTCAGTGGTTCGATTCCAATCAAATTACACTAGCAATTCGCCAAAAACGAACAAAATCAAAGTTATCGTGAAATAAAAAACTACTTTTCATTGGCTCGATTCCAATCGAATTAAATTAGCAATTCGTAAAAAACGAACAAACCTAAAGTTATCATTAAATGAAAAACCACTTTTCATTGGCTCAATTCCAATCAAATTAGACTAGTATTTCGTCAAAAGCAAACAAACTCGAAATTATAATGAAATTAAAATCACATTTTGTTGGCTCGATTCCAATCGAATTAGACTAGCAATTCGCCTGAAATGAACAAACCCGAAGTTATCATGAAATCAAAAACCACATTTCATTGGCTCGATTCCAATCAAATTAGACTAGCAATTTGCTAAAAATAAACAGACCCGAAGTTATCATAAAATCAAAAACCTCTTTTCATTGGCTCGCATACAATCGAATTAGTCTACATATTCGCAAAAAACGAACAAACCCAAAGTTATCACGAAATCAAAAACCACATTTCATTGGCTCGATTCCAATCGAATTAGACTACCGATTTTTCAAAAAGGAACAAACCCAAAGTTATCACGAAATCAAAAATCACATTTCATTGGCTTGATTCCAATCGAATTAGGCTAGCAATTTACTAAAAACGAACAAACTAGAAGTTATCCAGAAATCAAAAACCACATTTTATAGGCTCGATTCCAAATGAATTAGACTAGCAATTCGCCAAAAATAAAAAAACCTGAAGTTATCATGAAATCAAAAGCGACTTTTCATTCGCTCGATACAAATCGAATTAAACTAGCAATTTGCCAAAACGAACAAACCAGAAGTTATCATGAAATCAAAATCCACTTTTCATTCATTCGGTTCCAATCGAATTAGACTAGCAATTCGCAGAAAACGAACAAACCGAAGTTATCAAGAAATCAAAAGCCACTTTTCATTGGCTCGATTCCAATCGAATTAGACTAGCAATTCGCAAAAAACGAACAAACTCGAAGTTATCATGAAATCAAAAACCACTTTTCATTGGCTCGATTCCAATCGAATTAGACTAGCAATTCGCAAAAAACGAACAAACTCGAAGTTATCATGAAATCAAAAACCACTTTTCATTGGCTCGATTCCAATCGAATTAGACTAGCAATTCACCAAAAATGAACAAGCCTGAAGTTATCGTGAAATCAAAAACCACTTTTCATTGGTTCAAAAACCACTTTTCATTGGCTCGATTCCAAATGAATGGCTTGAACTATTCGCCGAAGATGAACAGGCCTGAAGTTATCGTGAAATCAAAAACCACTTTTCATTGGCTCGATTCCAATCGAATTAGACTAGCAATTCGCCAAAAACGAACAAACCCGAAGTTATTGTGAAATCAAAAACCACTTTTCATTGGCTCGATTCCAATCGAATTAGACTAGCAATTCGCCAAAAACGAACAAACCCAAAGTTATCTTGAAATCAGAAACCACTTTTCATTGACTCGATTCCAATCGAATTACACTAGCATTTCGCCAAAAACGAACAAACCCGAAGTTATTGTGAAATCAAAAACCACTTTTCATTGGTTCGATTACAATCGAATTGGACTATCAATTCGCTAAGAAGCAAAAAAACCTGTAGTTATAATGAAATCAAAAACCACTTTTCATTAGCTCGATTCTAGTCGAATTAGTCTATGAGCCAAAAAGTAACAAACCCGAAGTTATCACGAAACCAAAAACCACATTTCATTAGCTCGATTCCAATTGAGTTCGACTAGCAATTCGCCAAAAATGAACAAACCCGAAGTTATCAGGAAATCCAAGACCACATTTTGTTGGCTCGATTCCAATCGAATTAGTCTAGCTATTCGCCAAAAACGAAAAAACTCGAAGTTACCACGAAATTAAAAACCACATTTTATTGGCTGGATTCCAATCGAATTAGACTAGGAATTCGACAAAAATGAACAAACACGAAGTTATCTTGAAATCAAAACCACATTTCATTAGCTCAATTCCAATTGAATTAGACTAGCAATTCGCCAAAAATGATAAACCACTTTTCGTTGGCTCGATTCCAATCGAATTAGACAAGCAATTCATCAAGAAACGGAAAAACCTGTAGTTATCACGAAATGAAAAACCACTTTTCAATGGCTCTATTCCAATTGAAATAGTCTAGCTATTCGCAAAAAACAAACATACCCTAAGCTATCACGAAATTAAGGACCACATTTCGCTGGCTCGATTCCAATCGAATTAGACTAACAATTCGCCAAAAACGAGCAAACCGAAAATTATCATGAAATCAAAAATCACTTTTCATTGGCCTGATTCCAATCGAATTAGACTAGCAATTTGCAAAAAATGAACAAACCCGAAGTTATCTTGAAATCAAAAACCACTTTTCAGTGGTTCGATTCCAATCAAATTACACTAGCAATTCGCCAAAAACGAACAAAATCAAAGTTATCGTGAAATAAAAAACTACTTTTCATTGGCTCAATTCCAATTGAATTAGATTAGCAATTCGTAAAAAACGAACAAACCTGAAGTTATCATTAAATGAAAAACCACTTTTCATTGGCTCAATTCCAATTAAATTAGACTAGTATTTCGTCAAAAGCAAACAAACTCGAAATTATCATGAAATCAAAAATCACATTTTGTTGGCTCGATTCCAATCGAATTAGACTAGTAATTCGCCTAAAATGAACAAACCCGAAGTTATCATGAAATCAAAAACCACATTTCATTGGCTCGATTCTAATCGAATTAGACTAGCAATTTACTGAAAATGAACAAACCCGAAGTTATCACGAAATCAAAAACCTCTTTTCATTGGCTCGCTTACAATCGAATTAGTCTAGATATTCGCAAAAAATGAACAAACCCAAAGTTATCACGAAATCAAAAAACAGATTTCATTGGCTCGATTCCAATCGAATTAGACTAGCAATTTGCCATAAAGGAACAAACCCGAAGTTATCATGAAATCAAAATCCACATTTCATTGGCTCGATTCCAATCGAATTAGACTAGCAATTTGCTAAAAATGAACAAAAACCCGAAGTTATCCTGAAATCGAAAACCGCATTTCATTGGCTCAATTCCAATGGAATTAGACCAGCAATTCGCCAAAAATGAAGAAACCCGAAGTTATCATGAAATCAAAAGCGACTTTTCAATGGCTCGATTAGAATTGAATTAGACTAGCAATTAGCCAAAACGAACAAACCCGAAGTTATCATGAAATCAAAATCCACCTTTCTTTCATTCGAGTCCAATCGAATTAGACAAGCAATTTGTAGAAAACGAACAAACAGAAGTTATCAAGAAATCAAAAACCACTTTTCATTTGCTCGATTCCAATCGAATTAGACTAGCAATGCACCAAAAACAAACAAACCCGAAGTTATTTTGAAATCAAAAACAACATTTCATTGGCTTGATTCCAATCGAATTACACAGGCAATTCGCCAAAAACGAACAGGACCGAAGTTATCGCGAAATCAAAAACCACTTTTCATTGGCTCGATTCCAATCGAATTACACTTGCATTTCTCCCAAAATGAATAAACCCGAAGTTATCATGAAATCAAAAGCCAATTTTTATTAGCTCAGTCACAATCGAATTAGACATTAGCAATTCGCCGAAGATGAACAAACCCGAAGTTATCGTGAAATCAAAAACCACTTATCATTGGCTTGATTCCAATCAAATTAGACTAATAATTCGCTAAAAACAAACAAACCCAAAGTTATCTTGAAATCAGTAACCAATTTTCATTGGCTCGATTCCAATCGAATTACGCTAGCAATTCGCCAAAAACGAACAAACCCGAAGTTATCGTGAAATCAAAAACCACTTTTCATTGGCTCGATTACAATCGAATTAGACTGGCAATTCGCCAAGAAGCGAAAAAAACGTGTAGTTATCATGAAATCAAAAACCTCTTTTCATTAGCTCGATTCCAGTCGAATTAGTCTTGCTATGTGCCAAAAATGAACAAAAACGAAGTTATCACGAAATCAAAAACCACATTTCGTTGGCTCGATTCCAATCGAATTTGACTAGCAATTCGCCAAAAATGAACATACCCGAAGTTATCAGAAAATCCAAAACCACATTTCGTTGGCTCGATTCCAATCGAATTAGTCTAGCAATTCGCCAAAAACAAAAAAACCCGAGTTACCACGAAATCAAAAACAACATATCATTGGCTAGATTCCCATCAAATTAGACTAGGAATTCGACAAAAACGAACACACCCGAAGTTATCTTGAAATCAAAACCACATTTTATCGGCTCAATTCCAATCGAATTAGACTAGCAGTTCGCCAAAAATGAACAAACCCGAAGTTATCGTGAAATCATAAACCACTTTTCATTGACTCGATTCCAATCGAATTAGACTAGCATTTCATCTAGAAACGAAAAAACCGGTAGTTATCATGAAATCAAAAACCACTTTTCATTGGCTCGATTCCAATTGAATTAGTCTAGCTATTCGCAAAAAATGAACATATCCTAAGCTATCACGAAATCAAGAACCACATTCCAATGGCTCGATTCCAATCGAATTAGACTAGCAATTCGCCAAAAAAAAACAAACCGATAACTATCATGAAATCAAAAATCACTTTTCACTGGCTTGATTCCAATCGAATTAGACTAGCAATTCGCCAAAAACGAACAAACCCGAAGTTATCTTGAAATCAAAAACCACTTTTCATTGGCTCGATTTCAATCAAACTAGACTAGAAATTTGCCTAAAACGAACAAACCCAAAGTTATCTTGAAATCATAAACCACTTTTCATTGGGTCGATTCCAATCGAATTAGACTAGCAATTCGCCAAAAACGAAAAAACCAAATGTTATCATGAAATCAAAAACCACTTTCATTTGCTCGATTCCAATTGAATTAGTCTAGCTATTCGCAAAAAATGAACATACTTGAAGTTATCATGAAATCAAGAACCACATTTCATTAGCTCATTCCAATCGAATTAGACTAGCAATTCGCCAAAAACGAACAAACACGAAGTTGTCACGAAATCAAAAATCACTTTTCATTGGCTCGATTCCGATCGAATTAGACTAGCCATTCGCCAAAAATGAACATACCCGAAGTTATCATGAAATCGAAAACCACATTTCATTAGCTCGATTCCAATCGAATTAGACTAGCAATTCGCCAAAAATTAACAAACCCGAAGTTATCATGAAATCTTAAACCACTTTTCATTGCCTCGATTACAATCGAATTAGATTAGCAATTCGCCAAGAAACGAAAAAACCTGAAGTTATCATGAAATCAAAAAGCACTTTTCATTAGCTCTATTCCAATCGAATTAGACTAGCAATTCGCCAAAAACGAACAAACCCAAAGTTATCACGAAATCAAAAACCACATTTCATTGGCTCGATTCTAACTGAATTCGACTAGCAATTAGCCAAAAATGAACAAAATCGAAGTTATAATGAAATCAAAAACCACATTTCATTGGCTCGATTTCAATCCAATTAGACTAGCAATTTGCCCGAAATGAACAAACCCGAAGTTATCATAAAATCAAAAACCACATTTCGTTGGCTCGATTCCAATCAAATTAGTCTAGCTATTTGCCAAAAAGAACAAAACCGAAGTTATCACAAAATCAAAAACCACATTTCATTGGCTCGATTCCAATCGAATTAGACGAGCAATTCAACAAAAACGAACAAACCCGTAGTTGTCATAAAATCAAAAACAACATTTCATTGGCTCGATTCCAATCGAATTAGACTAGCAATTCGCCAAAAATGAACAAACCCGAAGTTATCATGAAATCATTAACCACTTTTCATTGGCTCGATTCCAATCGAATTAGACTAGCTATTCGCAAAAAATGAACATATCCTAAGTTATCACGAAATCAAGAACCACATTTCATTGGCTCGATTCCAATCAAGTTAGACTAGCATTTCGCCAAAAATGAACAAACCAAAAACTATCATGAAATCAAAAACCACTTTTCATTGGCTTGATTCCAATAAAACTAGACTAGAAATTCGCCTAAAACGAACAAACCCAAAGTTATCTTGAAATCATAAACCACTTTTCATTGGCTTGATTCCAATCGAATTAGACTATCAATTCGCCAAAAAACGAAAAAACCAGAAGTTATCATGAAATCAAAAACCACTTCTCATTTGCTCGATTCCAATTGAATTAGTCTAGCTATCCGCAAAAAAATGAACATACTTGAAGTTATCACGAAATCAAGAACCACATTTCATTAGCTCATTCCGATCGAATTAGACTAGCAATTCGCCAAAAACGAACAAACACGAAGTTGTCACGAAATCAAAAGTCACTTTTCATTGGCTCGATTCCGATTGAATTATACTAGCCATTCGCCAAAAACGAACAAACCCGAAGTTATCATGAAATCGAAAACCACATTTCATTTGCTCGATTCCAATCGAATTAGACTAGCAATTTTCCAGAAATGAACAAACCCGACGTTATCTTGAAATCATAAACCACTTTTCATTGCCTCGATTACAATCAAATTAGATTAGCAATTCACCAAGAAACGAAAAAACCCGAAGTTATCATGAAATCAAAAAGCACTTTTCATTAGCTCGATTCAAATCGAATTAGTCTAGCTATTCGCCAAAAACGAACAAACCCAAAGTAATCACGAATCAAAAACCACATTTCATTGGCTCGATTCCAGCAAAATTAGACTAGTAATTAGACAAAAATGAACAAACCAGAAGTTATAATGAAATCAAAAACCACTTTTCATTGGCTCGATTTCAATCCAATTAGACTAGCAATTTGCCCGAAATGAACAAACCCGAAGTTATCATGAAATCAAAAACCACATTTCATTGGCTCGATTCCAATCGAATTAGTCTAGCTATTCGCCAAAAACGAACTAGCCCGAAGTTATCACGAAATCAAAAACCACATTTCATTGGCTCGATTCCAATCAAATTAGACTAGCAATTCAACAAAAACGAACAAACCCGTAGTTGTCATAAAATTGAAAACACATTTCATTGGCTCGATTCCAATCGAGTTAGACTAGCATTTCGCCAAAAATGAACAAACCCGTAGTTATCATGAAATCATAAACCACTTTTCGTTGGCTCGATTCCAATCGAATTAGACTAGCAATTCGCCAAAAAATGAAAAAACCAGAAGTTATCATGAAATCAAAAACCACTTTTCATTTGCTCGATTCCAATTGAATTAGTCTAGCTATTCGCAAAAAAGGAACGTACCCGAAGTTATCACTAAATCAAGAACCACTTTTTATTTGCTCGATTCCAATCTAATTAGACTAGCAATTCGCCAAAAATGAACAAACCCAAAATTATCATGAAATCAAAAACCACATTTCATCGGCTCGATTCCAATCGAATTAGACTTGCAATTCGCCAAAAAAGGAACAAACCCGAAGTTATCATTAAATGAACAACCACTTTTCTTAGGCTCGATTCTAATTAAATTAGACTAGTAATTCGCTAAAAACGAACAAACTCGAAATTAACATGAAATCAAAAACCACTTTTCATTGGCCTGATTCCAATCGAATTAGACTAGCAATTCGCCAAGAAACGAAAGAACTTGAAGTTATCATGAAATCAAAAACCTCTTTTCATTGGTTCGATTCCAATCGAATTAGACTAGCAATTTGCCAAAAAATGAAAAAACCAGAAGTTATCATGAAATCAAAAACCACTTTTCATTAGCTCGATTCCAATTGAATTAGTCTAGCTATTCGCAAAAAATAAACATGCTCGAAGTTATCACGAAATCAAGAACCACATTTCGTTTGCTCGATTATAATCGAATTAGACTTGCAATTCGCCAAAAACGAACAAACCCAAAGTTATCATGAAATCAAAAACCACATTTCATTGGCTCGATTCGAATTAATTTGTCTATCTTTTTGCAAAAAACGAACAAACCCGAATTTACCCTAAAATCAAAAACCACATTTTGTTAGCTTGATTCCTATCGAATTAGTCTAGCTATTCGTCAAAAACAAACAAACACGAAGTTATCACAAAATTGAAAACCACATTTCGTTGGCTCGATTCCGATCGAATTAGACTAGCAATTCGCTAAAAATGAATGAACCCGAAGTTATCATGAAATCAAAAACCACATTTCATTGGCTCGATTCCAATCGAATTAGACTAGCAATTCGCCAAAAATGAACAAACCCGAAGTTATCATGAAATCATAAACCAATTTTCATTGGCTCGATTACAATCGAATTAGACTAGTAATTCGCCAAGAAACGAAAAAGCCTAAAGTTATCATGAAATCAAACACCACTTTTCATTAGCTCGATTCCAATCGAATTAGACTAGCTATGTGCCAAAAACAAACAAACCCTAAGTTGTCACAAAATCAAAAACCACATTTCATTAGCTCGATTCCAATGGAATTCGACTAGCAATTCACCAAAAATGAACAGGCCAGAAGTTATCATGAAATCCAAAACCATATTTCGTTGGCTCGATTCCAATTGAATTAGTTTAACTATTCGCCAAAAACGAACAAACCCGAAGTTATCACAAAATCAAAAACCACATTTCATTGGCTCGATTCCAATCGAATCAGACTAGCAATTCAACAAAAACGAACAAACCCTAAGTTATCATGAAATCAAAAATCACATTTTCATTGGCTCAATTCCAATCGAATTAGACTGGCACTTCGCCAAAAATGAACAAACCCGAAGTTATCATGAAATCAAAAACCACTTTTCATTGGCTTGATTCCAATCGTCTTAGACTAGCAGTTCGCCAAGAAACGAACAAGCCTGAAGTAATCATGAAATCAAAAAACCACATTTCATTGGCTTGATTCCAATTGAATTAGACTAGCAATTCGCCAAAAATGAACAAACTCGAAGTCATCATGAAATCAAAAACTACTTTTCATCGGTTTGATACCAATCGAATTAGACGAGCAATTCGCCAAGAAATGAAAAAACCTGAAGTTATCATGAAATCAAAAACCATTTTTCATTGGCTCGATTCCGACCGAATTAGTCTTGCTATTCACAAAAAATGAACAATATCGAAGTTATCATGAAATCAAAAACCACATTTCATTGGCTCGATTCCAATCAAATTAGACTAGCGATTAGCCTAAAACGAACAAACCCGAAGTTATCTTGAAATCATAAACCACTTTTCATTGGCTCGATTCCAATCGAATTAGACTAGTAATTCGCAAAGAAACGAAAAAACCTGAAGTTATCATGAAATCAAAAACCATTTTCATTTGCTTCATTCCAATTGAATTAGTCTAGCTATTCCCAAAAAATGAACATACTTGAAGTTATCTCGAAATCAAGAACCACATTTCATTGGCTCGATCCCAATCGAATTAGACTAGCAATTCGCCAAAAATGAACAAACCCAAAATTATCATGAAATCAAATAACACATTTCATTGGCTCGATTCCAATCGAATTAGACTTGCAATTCGTCAAAAATGAACAAACCCAAAGTTATCATGAAATCAAAAACCACATTTCATTGGCTCGATTCCAATAGAATTAGTCTAGCTTTTCGCCAAAAACGAACAAACCAGAAGTTATCCTAAACTCAAAAACCACTTTTCATTGGCTCGATTCCAATCGAATTATACTAGCAGTTCCCCAAGAATGAACAAACCCGAAGTTATTATGAAATCAAAAACAACTTTTCATTGGGTCGATTACAATCGAATTAGACTAGCAATTCACTAAGAAGCGAAAAAACCTGTAGTTATCATGAAATCGAAAACCACTTTTCATTGGCTCGATTCCAATTGAATTAAACTAGCAATTCGCCAAAAATGAACAAACCCGAAGTTATCATGAAATCATAAACCACTCTTCATTGCCTCAATTACAATCGAATTAGACTAGCAATTCCCCAAGAAACGAAAAAACCTGAGTTATAATGAAATAAAAAACCACTTCTCATTAGCTCGAGCTATTCGCCAAGAACGAACAAACCCGAAGTTATCTTGAAATCAAAAACCACATTTCATTGGCTCGATTCCAATCGAATTCGACTACCAATTAGCGAAAAATGAACGAACCTGAAGTTATCATGAAATAAAAAAACACATTTCATTAGCTCGATTTCAATCCAATTAGACTAGCAATATGCCCAAAATGAACAAACCTGAAGTTATCATGAAATCAAAAACCACATTTCATTAGCTTGATTCCAATCGAATTAGTCTAGCTATTCGCCAAAAATGAACAAACCC
The DNA here is from genome assembly GCF_002742605.1 of Olea europaea var. sylvestris. NCBI lineage: Eukaryota > Viridiplantae > Streptophyta > Magnoliopsida > Lamiales > Oleaceae > Olea > Olea europaea. Next base: position 509,128 of record NW_019264091.1, on the reverse strand, counting down.
GAGTTATCATGAAATCAAAAACCACTTTTCATTGGCTCGATTCCAATCGAATTAGACTAGCAATTCAACAAAAACGAACAAACCCGTAGTTGTCATGAAATCAAAACCACATTTTATTGGCTCGATTCCAATCAAATTAGACCAGCAATTCGCAAAAAATGAACAAACCCAAAGTTATCATAAAATCATAAACCAATTTTCATTGGATCGATTCCAATCGAATTAGACTTGCAATTCGTCAACAAACGAAGAATCTTGTAGTTATCATGAAATCGAAAACCACTTTTCATTGGCTCAATTCCAATTGAATTAATCTAGCTATTCGCAAAAATGAACATACCCGAAGTTATCACGAAATCAAGAACCACATTTCATTAGCTCGATTCCAATCGAGTTAGACTAGCATTTCACCAAAAACGAACAAACCAAAAACTATCATGAAATCAAAAATCACTTTTCATTGGCTTGATTCCAATTGAATTAGACTAGCAATTCGCCAAAAAGAAACAAACCCGAAGTTATCTTGAAATCAAAAACCACTTTTCAATGGCTCGATTCCAATCGAATTACACTAGCAATTCGCCTAAAATGAACAAACCCTAAGTTATCGTGAAATCAAAAACCACTTTTCATTGGCTCGATTCCAATCGAATTAGACTAGCAATTCGCAAAAAATGAACAAACCTGAAGTTATCATTAAATGAAAAACCACTTTTCATTGGCTCGATTCAAATCAAAGTAGACTAGTTATTCGTCAAAAGCGAACAAACTTGAAACTATCATGAAATCAGAAACCACTTTTCATTGGCTCGATTCCGATCGAATTAGACTAGCAATTCGCCAAGAAACGAAAGAACCCGAAGTAATCATGAAATTAAAAACAACATTTCATTGGCTCGATTCTAGTCGAATTAGACTAGCAATTCGCCTAAAATGAACAAACCCGAAGTTATCATGAAAACAAAATCCACATTTCATTGGCTCGATTCCAATCGAATTAGACTAGCAATTTGCGAAAAACAAACAAACCCGATGTTATCATAAAATCAAAAACCTATTTTCATTGGCTCGCTTACAATCGAATTAGTCAACTTATTTGCAAAAAATGAACAAACCCAAAGTTATCACGAAATCAAAAACCACATTTCGTTTGCTCGATTCCAATCGAATTAGACTAGCAGTTTGCCAAAAAGGAACAAACCCGAAGTTATCATGAAATCAAAAACCACATTTCATTGGCTTGATTCCAATCGAATTAGGCTAGCAGTTTACTAAAAATGAACAAACCCAAAGTTATCCTGAAATTGAAAATCACATTTTATTGGCTCGATTCCAATCGAATTAGACTAGCAATTCGCTAAAAATGAAAAAACCTGAAGTTATCATGAAATCAAAAGCGACTTTTTATTCGCTCGATACAAATCAAATCAGACTCGCAATTTGCCAAAACGAATAAACCAGAGGTTATCATGAAATCAAAATCCACTTTTTGTTCGTTCGATTCCAATTGAATCAGACTAGCAATTTGTAGAAAATGAACATACCGAAGTTATCAAGAAATCAAAAGCCACTTTTCATTGGCTCGATTCCAATCAAATTAGACTAGCAATTTGCCAAAAACGAACAAACCCGAAGTTATCATGAAATCAAAAACCACTTTTCATTGCTCAATTCCAATCGACTTAGACTAGCAATTCACCAAAAACAAACATGCCCGAAGTTATCGTGAAATCAAAAACCACTTTTCATTGGCTCGATTCCAATCGAATTACACTTGCATTTCGCCAAAAATGAATAAACCCGAAGTTATCATGAAATCAAAACCCACTTTTCATTGGCTCGGTCCCAATCGAATTAGACTAGCAATTCGCCAAAAATGAACAAACCCGAAGTTGTCATGAAATCAAAAGCCACTTTTCATTGGCTCGATTCCAATCGAGTTAGAATAGCAATTTGCCAAGAAACAGAAAAACCTAAAGTTATCATGAAATGAAGAACCACTTTTCACTGGCTCGATTCCAATCGAATTAGTCAAGCTATTCGCCAAAAAGAGCAAACCCAAAGTTATCAGAAAATCGAAAACCACATTTCATTGGCTCGATTCCAATCGAATTGGACTTGTAATTCGCCAAAAATGAACAAACCCGAAGTATCTTGAAATCAAAAACCACTTTTCATTGACTCGATTCCAATCGAGTTACACTAGCAATTCACCAAAAACGAACAAAGCCGAAGTTATTGTGAAATCAAAAATCACTTTTTATTGGCTCGATTACAATCGAATTAGACTAGCAATTCGCTAAGAAGGAAAAAAACCTGTAGTTATCATGAAATCAAAAACCACTTTTCATTAGCTCGGTTCCAGTCGAATTAGTCTATGAGCCAAAAACGAACAAACCCGAAGTTATCACTAAATCAAAAACCACATTTCATTGGCTCGATTCCAATCGAATTCGACTAGCAATTCGCCAAAAATGAACAAACCCGAAATTATCAGGAAATCAAAAACCACATTTCCTTGGCTCGATTCCAATCGAATTAGTCTAGCTATTCGCCAAAAACAAAAAAAAACCCGAAGTTACCACGAAATCAAAAACCACATATCATTGGCTGGATTCCAATCGAATCAGACTAGGAATTCGACAAAAACGAACAAACCCGAAGTTATCTTGAAATCAAAACCACATTTCATTGGCTCAATTCCAATCGAATTAGACTAGCAATTCGCCAAAAATGAACAAACTCAAAGTTATAATGAAATCATAAAACACTTTTCATTGGCTCGATTCCAATCGAATTAGACTAGCAATTCATCAAGAAACGAAAAAATCTGTAGTTATCACGAAATCAAAAAACACGTTTCATTGGCTCGATTCCAATTGAATTAGTCTAGCTATTCGCAAAAAACAAACATACCCTAAGATATCACGAAATCAAGAACTACATTTCGTTGGCTCGATTCCCATCGAATTAGACTAGCAATTCGTAAAAAACGGACAAAACCAAAAATTATCATGAAATAAAAAACTACTTTTCATTGGCTCGATTCCAATCGAATTACACTAGCAATTCGCAAAAAATGAACAAAACCGAAGTTATCGTGAAATAAAAAAACTAATTTTCAATGGCTCAATTCCAATTGAATTAGACTAGCAATTCGCAAAAAGCGAACAAACTTGAAGTTGTCATTAAATGAAAAACCACTTTTCATTGGCTCGATTCCAATCGAATTAGACTAGTAATTCGCCAAAAGCAAACAAACTCGAAATTATCATGAAATCAAAAACCACATTTCATTGGCTCGCTTACAATCGAATTAGTCTTGATATTCACAAAAAACGAACAAACCCAAAGTTATCACGAAATCAAAAAACACATTTCATTGGCTCGATTCCAATCGAATTAGACTAGCAATTTGCCAAAAAAGAACAAACCTGAAGTTATCATGAAATCAAAATCCACAATTCATTGGCTCGATTCCAATCGAATTAGACTAGCAATTTGTTAAAAATGAACAAAAACCCGAAGTTATCCTGAAATCGAAAACCACATTTCATTGGCTCGATTCCAATCGAATTAGACTAGCAATTCGCCAAAAATGAAAAAACCCGAAGTTATCATGAAATCAAAAGAGGCTTTTCAATGGCTCGATTCAAATCGAATTAGACTAGCAATTAGCCAAAACGAACAAACCCGAAGTTATCATGAAATCAAAATCCACCTTTCTTTCGTTCGATTCCAATCGAATTAGTCTAGCAATTTGTAGAAAACGAACAAACCGAAGTTATCAAGAAATCAAAAACCACTTTTCATTTGCTCGATTCCAATCGAATTAGACTAGCAATTCACCAAAAACGAACAAACCCGAAGTTATTTTGAAATAAAAAACAACATTTCATTGGCTTGATTCCAATCGAATTACACAAGCAATTCGCCAAAAACGAACAGGCTTGAATTTATCGCGAAATCAAAAACCATTTTTCATTGGCTCGATTCCAATCGAATTACACTTGCATTTCTCCCAACATGAATAAACCCGAAGTTATCATGAAATCAAAAGCCACTTTTCATTGGCTCAGTCACAATCGAATTAGACATTAGCAATTCGCCAAAGATGAACAAACCCGACGTTATCGTGAAATCAAAAACCACTTATCATTGGCTCGATTCCAATCGAATTACACTAACAATTCGCTAAAAACAAACAAACCCAAAGTTATCTTGAAATCAGAAACCAATTTTCATTGGCTCGATCCCAATCGAATTACACTAGCAATTCGCCAAAAACGAACAAACCCGAAGTTATTGTGAAATAAAAAACCACTTTTCATTGGCTCGATTACAATCGAATTAGACTAGCAATTCGCCAAGAAGCGAAAAAACGTGTAGTTATCATGAAATCAAAAACCACTTTTCATTGGCTCGATTACAATCGAATTAGACTAGCAATTCGCCAAGAAGCGAAAAAACGTGTAGTTATCATGAAATCAAAAACCACTTTTCATTAGCTCGATTCCAGTCGAATTAGTCTTGCTATGCGCCAAAAATGAACAAAGATGAAGTTATCACGAAATCAAAAACCACATTTCGTTGGCTCGATTCCAATCGAATTCGACTAGCAATTCGCCAAAAATGAACAAACCCGAAGTTATCAGGAAATCCAAAACCACATTTGGTTGGCTCGATTCCAATCGAGTTAGTCTAGCTATTCGCCAAAAACGAAAAAACCCAAAGTTACCACGAAATCAAAAACCACATTTCATTGACTTGATTTCAATCGAATTAGACTAGCAATTCAACAAAAATGAACAAACCCGAAGTTATCTTGAAATCAAAACCACGTTTCATCAGCTTAATTCCAATCAAATTAGACTAGCAATTCGCCAAAATTGAACAAACCCGAATTTATCATGAAATCATAAACCACTTTTCATTGGCTTGATTCCAATCGAATTAGACTAGCAATTTATCAAGAAACGAAAAAACCTGTAGTCATCATGAAATTAAAAATCACTTTTCATTGGCTCGATTCCAATTGAATTAGTCTAGCTATTCGCAAAAAACGAACATATCCTAAGCTATCACGAAATCAAGAACCACATTCCAATGGCTCGATTCCAATCGAATTAGATTAGCAATTCGCCAAAAAAAACAAACCCGATAACTATCATGAAATCAAAAATCACTTTTCATTGGCTTGATTCCAATTGAATTAGAATAGCAATTCGCCAAAAATGAACAAACCCGAAGTTATGTTGAAATCAAAAACCACTTTTCATTGGCTCGATTCCAATCAAACTAGACTAGAAATTCGCCTAAAACGAACAAGCCCAAAGTTATCTTGAAATCATAAACCACTTTTCATTGGCTCGATTCCAATCGAATTAGACTACCAATTCGCCAAAAAACGAAAAAACCAGAAGTTATCATGAAATCAAAACCCACTTTTCATTTGCTCGATACCAATTGGATTAGTCTAACTATTCGCAAAAAATGAACATACTTGAAGTTATCATGAAATCAAGAACCACATTTCATTAGCTCATTTCGATCGAATTAGACTAGCACTCATTTCGATCGAATTAGACTAGCAATTTGCCAAAAACGAACAAACACGAAGTTGTCACGAAATCAAAAGTCACTTTTCATTGGCTCGATTCCGATCGAATTAGACTAGCCATTCGCCAAAAACGAACAAGGCCGAAGTTATCATGAAATCGAAAACCACATTTCATTTGCTCGATTCCAATGGAATTAGACTAGCAATTCGCCAAAAATGAAAAAACTTGAAGTTATCATGAAATCATAAACCACTTTTCATTGCCTCGATTACAATCAAATTAGATTAGCAATTCGCCAAGAAACGAAAAAACCCTAAGTTATCATGAAATCAAAAAGCACTTTTCATTAGTCGATTCCAATCGAATTAGTCTAGCTATTCGCCAAAAATGAACAATCCCGAAGTTATCATGAAACCACAAACCACATTTCATTGGCTCGATTTCAATCGAATTAGAATAGCAATTCTCCAAAAATGAACAAACTCGAAGTTATCATGAATCATAAACCACTTTTCATTGCCTCGATTACAATCGAATTAGCTTAGCAATTCGCCAAGAAATGAAAAAACTTGAAGTTATCATGAAATCAGAAACCACTTTTCATTGCCTCGATTACAATCGAATTAGCTTAGCAATTCGCCAAGAAATGAAAAAACTTGAAGTTATCATGAAATCAGAAACCACTTTTCATTGCCTCGATTACAATCGAATTAGCTTAGCAATTCGCCAAGAAATGAAAAAACTTGAAGTTATCATGAAATCAGAAACCACTTTTCATTGCCTCGATTACAATCGAATTAGCTTAGCAATTCGCCAAGAAATGAAAAAACTTGAAGTTATCATGAAATCAGAAACCACTTTTCATTGCCTCGATTACAATCGAATTAGCTTAGCAATTCGCCAAGAAATGAAAAAACTTGAAGTTATCATGAAATCAGAAACCACTTTTCATTGCCTCGATTACAATCGAATTAGCTTAGCAATTCGCCAAGAAATGAAAAAACTTGAAGTTATCATGAAATCAGAAACCACTTTTCATTGCCTCGATTACAATCGAATTAGCTTAGCAATTCGCCAAGAAATGAAAAAACTTGAAGTTATCATGAAATCAGAAACCACTTTTCATTGCCTCGATTACAATCGAATTAGCTTAGCAATTCGCCAAGAAATGAAAAAACTTGAAGTTATCATGAAATCAGAAACCACTTTTCATTGCCTCGATTACAATCGAATTAGCTTAGCAATTCGCCAAGAAATGAAAAAACTTGAAGTTATCATGAAATCAGAAACCACTTTTCATTGCCTCGATTACAATCGAATTAGCTTAGCAATTCGCCAAGAAATGAAAAAACTTGAAGTTATCATGAAATCAGAAACCACTTTTCATTGCCTCGATTACAATCGAATTAGCTTAGCAATTCGCCAAGAAATGAAAAAACTTGAAGTTATCATGAAATCAGAAACCACTTTTCATTGCCTCGATTACAATCGAATTAGCTTAGCAATTCGCCAAGAAATGAAAAAACTTGAAGTTATCATGAAATCAGAAACCACTTTTCATTGCCTCGATTACAATCGAATTAGCTTAGCAATTCGCCAAGAAATGAAAAAACTTGAAGTTATCATGAAATCAGAAACCACTTTTCATTGCCTCGATTACAATCGAATTAGCTTAGCAATTCGCCAAGAAATGAAAAAACTTGAAGTTATCATGAAATCAGAAACCACTTTTCATTGCCTCGATTACAATCGAATTAGCTTAGCAATTCGCCAAGAAATGAAAAAACTTGAAGTTATCATGAAATCAGAAACCACTTTTCATTGCCTCGATTACAATCGAATTAGCTTAGCAATTCGCCAAGAAATGAAAAAACTTGAAGTTATCATGAAATCAGAAACCACTTTTCATTGCCTCGATTACAATCGAATTAGCTTAGCAATTCGCCAAGAAATGAAAAAACTTGAAGTTATCATGAAATCAGAAACCACTTTTCATTGCCTCGATTACAATCGAATTAGCTTAGCAATTCGCCAAGAAATGAAAAAACTTGAAGTTATCATGAAATCAGAAACCACTTTTCATTGCCTCGATTACAATCGAATTAGCTTAGCAATTCGCCAAGAAATGAAAAAACTTGAAGTTATCATGAAATCAGAAACCACTTTTCATTGCCTCGATTACAATCGAATTAGCTTAGCAATTCGCCAAGAAATGAAAAAACTTGAAGTTATCATGAAATCAGAAACCACTTTTCATTGCCTCGATTACAATCGAATTAGCTTAGCAATTCGCCAAGAAATGAAAAAACTTGAAGTTATCATGAAATCAGAAACCACTTTTCATTGCCTCGATTACAATCGAATTAGCTTAGCAATTCGCCAAGAAATGAAAAAACTTGAAGTTATCATGAAATCAGAAACCACTTTTCATTGCCTCGATTACAATCGAATTAGCTTAGCAATTCGCCAAGAAATGAAAAAACTTGAAGTTATCATGAAATCAGAAACCACTTTTCATTGCCTCGATTACAATCGAATTAGCTTAGCAATTCGCCAAGAAATGAAAAAACTTGAAGTTATCATGAAATCAGAAACCACTTTTCATTGCCTCGATTACAATCGAATTAGCTTAGCAATTCGCCAAGAAATGAAAAAACTTGAAGTTATCATGAAATCAGAAACCACTTTTCATTGCCTCGATTACAATCGAATTAGCTTAGCAATTCGCCAAGAAATGAAAAAACTTGAAGTTATCATGAAATCAGAAACCACTTTTCATTGCCTCGATTACAATCGAATTAGCTTAGCAATTCGCCAAGAAATGAAAAAACTTGAAGTTATCATGAAATCAGAAACCACTTTTCATTGCCTCGATTACAATCGAATTAGCTTAGCAATTCGCCAAGAAATGAAAAAACTTGAAGTTATCATGAAATCATAAACCACTTTTCATTGGCTCGATTCCAATCGAATTAGACGAGCAAATCTCCAAAAATGAACAAACACGAAGTTATCACGAAATCGAAAACCACATTTCGTTGGCTCGATTCCAATCGAATTAGACGAGCAAATCTCCAAAAATGAACGAACCCGAAGTTATCATGAAATCAAAAACAACATTTCATTGGCTCGATTCCAATCGAATTAGACTAGCAATTCTCCAAAAATGAACAAACTCGAAGTTATCATGAATCATAAACCACTTTTCATTGCCTCGATTACAATCGAATTAGCTTAGCAATTCGCCAAGAAATGAAAAAACTTGAAGTTATCATGAAATCAAAAAGCACTTTTCATTAGCTCGATTCCAATCGAATTAGTCTAGCTATTCGCCAAAAATGAACAATCCCGAAGTTATCATGAAACCACAAACCACATTTCATTGGCTCGATTCCAATCGAATTAGACGAGCAAATCACCAAAAATGAACGAACCCGAAGTTATCATGAAATCTAAAACCACATTTCATTGGCTCGATTCCAATCGAATTAGACGAGCAAATCACCAAAAATGAACGAACCCGAAGTTATCATGAAATCTAAAACCACATTTCATTGGCTCGATTCCAATCGAATTAGACGAGCAAATCACCAAAAATGAACGAACCCGAAGTTATCATGAAATCTAAAACCACATTTCATTGGCTCGATTCCAATCAAATTAGACTAGCAATTCGCTTAAAATGAACAAACCCGAAATTATCTTGAAATCGTAAACCACTTTTCGTTGGCTCAATTCCAATCGAATTAGACTAGCAACTTGCCAAGAAACGAAAAAACCTGGAGTTATCATGAAATCAAAAACCACTTTCCATTTGCTCGATTCCAATTGAATTAGTCTAGCTATTCGTAAAAAAAGAAAATACTTGAAGTTATCACGAAATCAAGAACCACTTTTCATTGGCTCGATTCCAATCTAATTAGACTAGCAATTCGCCAATAACGAACAAACCCAAAATTATCATGAAATCAAAAACCACATTTCATTGGCTCGATTCCATTCGAATTAGACTTGCAATTCGCTAAAAAGGGAACAAACCCAAAGTTATCATGGAATCAAAAACCACATTTCATTGGCTCGATTCCATTCGAATTAGACTTGCAATTCGCTAAAAAGGGAACAAACCCAAAGTTATCATGGAATCAAAAACCACATTTCATTGGCTCGATTCCATTCGAATTAGACTTGCAATTCGCTAAAAAGGGAACAAACCCAAAGTTATCATGGAATCAAAAACCACATTTCATTGGCTCGATTCCATTCGAATTAGACTTGCAATTCGCTAAAAAGGGAACAAACCCAAAGTTATCATGGAATCAAAAACCACATTTCATTGGCTCGATTCCATTCGAATTAGACTTGCAATTCGCTAAAAAGGGAACAAACCCAAAGTTATCATGGAATCAAAAACCACATTTCATTGGCTCGATTCCAATCGAATTAGACTAGCAATTCTCCAAAAATGAACAAACCCGAAGTTATCATGAATCATAAACCACTTTTCATTGCCTCGATTACAATCGAATTAGCTTACCAATTCGCCAAGAAATGAAAAAACTTGAAGTTATCATGAAATCAAAAAGCACTTTTCATTAGCTCGATTCCAATCAAATTAGTCTAGCTATTCGCCAAAAATGAACAAACCCGAAGTTATCTTGAAATCAAAAACCACTTTTCAATGGCTCGATTCCAATTGAATTACACTAGCGATTCACCTAAAATGAACAAACCCTAATTTAATTTTGAAATCAACAACCACTTTTCTTTGGCTCGATTCCAAACGAATTAGACGAGCAATTTGCCAAGAAACGAAAAAACCTGAAGTTATCATGAAATCAAAACTACTTTTCATTGGCTCGATTCCGATCGAATTAGTCTAGCTATTCGCCAAAAATGAACAATCCCGAAGTTATCATGAAACCACAAACCACATTTCATTGGCTCGATTCCAATCAAATTAGACTAGCAATTCGCTTAAAATGAACAAAATCGAAATTATCTTGAAATCGTAAACCACTTTTCGTTGGCTCGATTCCAATTGAATTAGACTAGCAACTTGCCAAGAAACGAAAAAACCTGGAGTCATCATGAAATCAAAAACCACTTTCCATTTGCTCGATTCCAATTGAATTAGTCTAGCTATTCGTAAAAAAAGAACATACTTGAAGTTATCACGAAATCAAGAACCACTTTTCATTGGCTCGATTCCAATCTAATTAGACTAGCAATTCGCCAATAACGAACAAACCCAAAATTATCACGAAATCAAAAACCACATTTCATTGGCTCGATTCCAATCGAACTAGACTTGCAATTCGCCCAAAAATGAACAGACCCAAAGTTATCATGAAATCAAAAGCCACATTTCATTGGCTAGATTCCAATCGAATTAGTCTGGCTTTTCACCAAAAACGAACAAACCAGAAGTTATCCTAAAATCACAAAAAACCACACTTTGTTGGCTCAATTCCAATCGAATTTGTCTAGCTATTCGTAAAAAATGAACAAACACGAAGTTATCACGAAATCAAAAACCACATTTCGTTGGCTCGATTCCAATCGAATTAGACGAGCAAATCACCAAAAATGAACGAACCCGAAGTTATCATGAAATCAAAAACCACATTTCATTGGCTCGATACCAATCGAATTAGACTAGCAATTCTCCAAAAATGAACAAACCCGAAGTTATCATGAATCATAAACCACTTTTCATTGCCTCGATTACAATCGAATTAGCTTAGCAATTCGCCAAGAAATGAAAAAACCTGAAGTTATCATGAAATCAAAAAGCACTTTTCATTAGCTCGATTCCAATCGAATTAGTCTAGCTATTCGCCAAAAATGAACAAACCCAAAGTTATCTTGAAATCAAAAACCACTTTTCAATGGCTCGATTCCAATTGAATTACACTAGCAATACACCTAAAATGAACAAACCCTAAGTTAATTTTGAAATCAACAACCACTTTTCTTTGGCTCGATTCGAAACGAATTAGACGAGCAATTTGCCAAGAAACGAAAAAACCTGAAGTTATCATGAAATCAAAACCACTTTTCATTGGCTCGATTCCGATCGAATTAGTCTAGCTATTCGCCAAAAATGAACAATCCCGAAGTTATCGCGAAATCAATAATCACATTTCATTAGCTCGATTCCAATCGAATTAGACTAACAATTCAACAAAAGCGAACAAAGCCGTGGTTGTCCTGAAATCAAAAACCACATTTCATTGGCTCGATTCCAATCGAATTAGACTAGCAATTCCCCAAAAATGAACAAACCCGAAGTTATCATGAAATCATAAACTACTTTTCATTGGGTCGATCCCAATCGAATTAGACTAGCAATTCGTCAAGAAATGAAAAAACATTTAGTTATCATGAAATTAAGAACCACTTTTCATTGGCTCGATTCCAATTGAATTAGTCCAGCTATTTGCAAAAAATGAACATACCCGAAGTTATGACGAAATCAAGAACCACATTTCATTGGCTCGATTCCAAACGAATTAGACTAGCAATTCGTCAAAAACGAACAAACCAAAACTATCATGAAATCAAAAATCACTTTTCATTGGCTTGATTCCAATCGAATTAGACTAGCAATTTGCCAAAAATGAACAAACCCGAAGTTATCTTGAAATCAAAAACTACTTTTCAGTAGCCCAATTCCAATCAAATTACACTAGAAATTCCCCTAAAATGAACAAACCCTAAGTTAATTTTGAAATCAACAACCACTTTATATTAGCTCGATCCAATCGAATTAGACTAGCAATTAGCAAAAAAATGAACAAACCCGAAGTTATCATTAAATGAAAAACCACTTTTCATTGGTTCGATTCCAATCAAATTAGACTAATAATTCGTCAAAAACGAACAAACTCGAAATTATCGTGAAATTAGAAACCACTTTTCATTGGCTCGATTCCATTCGAATTAGACTAGCAATTCGCCAAGAAACGAAAGTACCCGAAGTTATCATGAAATCAAAAACCACATTTCATTGGTTCGATTCCAATCGAATTAAACTAGCAATTCGCCTAAAATGAACAAACCCGAAGTTATCATGAAATCAAAAACCACATTTCATTGTTTCGATTCCAATCGAATTAGACTCGCAATTTGCTAAAAACAAACAAAACCAAAGTTATCATGAAATCAAAAACCACTTTTCATTGGCTCGCTTACAATCAAATTAGTCTAGATATTCGCAAAAAATGAACAAACTCGAAGTTATCACGAAATCAAAAAACATTTCATTGGCTCGATTCCAATCAAATTAGACTAGCAATTTGCCAAAAATGAACAAGCCCAAAGTTATCATGAAATCAAAAACCACTTTTCATTGACTCGATTCCAATGGAATTAGACTAGTAATTCACCAAAAACGAACAAACCCGAAGTTATTTTGAAAATAGAAACAACTTTTCGTTGTCTCGATTCCAATCGAATTACACAAGCAATTCGCCAAAAAACGAACAAGCATGAAGTTTTCGTGAAATCAAAAATCACTTTTCATTGGCTCGATTTCAATCGAGTTACACTTGCATTTCGCCAAAAATGAATAAACCCAAAGTTATCATGAAATCAAAAGTCACTTTTCATTAGCTCGGACCCAATCGAATTAGACTAACAATTCGCCAAAAATGAACAAATTCGAAGTTATCATGAAACCAAAAGCCACTTTTCATTGGCTTGATTCCAATTGAATTAGACAAGAAATTCGCCAAGAAACGAAAAAACCTAAAGTTATCATGAAATCTGAAGCCATTTTTCATTGGCTTGATTCCAATCGAATTAGTCTAGCTATTCGCTAAAAAGAACAAACCCGAAGCTATCAGAAAATCAAAAACCACATTTCATTGGCTCGATTCCAATCAAATTAGACATGCAAATCGACAAAAACAAACAAACCTAAAGTTGTCTTGAAATCAAAAACCACTTTTCAATGGCTCGATTCCAATCGAATGACATTAGCAATTCGCCAAAGATGAACAAACCCGAAGTTACCTTGAAATCAAAAATTACTTTTCATTGACTCGATTCCAATCGAATTAAACTAGCAATTCGTCAAAAACGAACAAACCTGAAGTTATCTTGAAATCAGAAAACACTTTTCATTGGCTCGATTCCAATCGAATTACACTAGCAATTCACCTTAAATGATCAAACCTGAAGTTATCGTGAAATCAAAAACCACTTTTCATTGGCTCGATTACAATCGAATTAGACTAGCAATTCGCCAAGAAGCGAAAAAACCTGAAGTTATCATGAAATCAAAAACCCATTTTCATTAGCTCGATTCCAATAGAATTAGTCTAGCTATGTGCCAAAAATGAACAAACCCAAAGTTATCATGAAATCCAAAACCACATTCCGTTGGCTCGATTCCAATCGAATTAGTTTAGCTATTCGCCAAAAATGAACAAACCCGAAGTTACCACGAAATCAAAAATCACATTTCGTTGGCTCGATTCCAATCGAATTAGACTAGCAATTCAACAAAAACGAACAAACCCGAAGTTATCTTGGAATAAAAAACCACATTTCATTGGCTCAATTCCAATCGAATTAGACAAGTAATTTGCCAAAAATGAACAAACCCAAAGTTATCATGAAATCATAAACCACATTTCATTGGCTCGATTCCAAACGAATTAGACTAGTAGTTCGTCAACAAACGAAAAAACCAGTAGTTATCATGAAATCAAAAACCACTTTTCATTGGCTTGATTCCAAGAGTCTAGCTATTCGCAAAAAACGTACAAACACTAAGCTATCACGAAATCAAGAACCACATTTCATTGGCTCGATTCCAATCGAATTAGACTAGCAATTCGCCAAAAATGAACAAACCGAAAATTATCATGAAATAAAAAATCCCTTTTCATTGGCTTGATTCCAGTCGAATTAGACTAGCAATTCGCCAAAAACAAACAAACCCGAAGTTATCTTGAACTTAAAAAGCACTTTTCAATGGCTTGATTCCAATCGAATTAAGCTAGCAATTCGCCAAAACAAACAAACCCGAAGTTATCTTCAAATCAAAATCCAGTTTTCATTGGCTCGATTCCAATCAAATTACACTAGCAATTCGCAAAAACGAACAAACCCGAAGTTATCGTGAAATCAAAAACCACTTTTCATTGGCTCGATTCAAATCGAATTAGACTAGCAATTCACAAAAAAGAACAAACCCGAAGTTATCATTAAATGAAAAACCACTTTTCATTGGCTCGATTCCAATCAAATTAGACTTGTAATTTGCTAAAAGCGAACAAACTCAAAATTATCATGAAATCAAAAACCACGTTTCATTGGCTCGATTCCAATCGAATTAGACTAGCAATTCGCCTAAAATGAACAAACCCGAAGTTATCATGAAATAAAAAACCACATTTCATTGGCTCGATTCCAATCAAATTAGACTAGTAATTTGCAAAAAACGAACAAACCCAAAGCCATCACGAAATCGAAAACCTCTTTTCATTGGCTAGCTTACAATCAAATTAGCCTAGATATTCGCAAAAAAGAACAAACCCGAAGTTATCACGAAATCAAAAATAACATTTCATTGGCTCGATTCCAATCGAATTAGACTAGCAATTCGCCAGAAGGAACAAACCCGAAGTTATCATGAAATCAAAATCCACATTTCATTGGCTCGATTCCAATCGAATTAGACTAGCAATTTGCTAAAAACGAACAAACCCGAAGTTATCCTGAAATCGAAAACCACATTTCGTTGGCTCGATTCCAATCGAATTAGACTAGCAATTCGCCTAAAATGAACAAACCCGAAGTTATCATGAAATCAAAATCCACATTTCATTGGCTCGATTCCAATCGAATTAGACTAGCAATTCGCCTAAAATGAACAAACCCGAAGTTATCATGAAATCAAAATCCACATTTCATTGGCTCGATTCCAATCGAATTAGACGAGCAATTCGCCAAAAACGAAAAAACCCGAAGTTATCATGAAATCAAAAGCGACTTTTCAATGGCTCGACTCAAATCGAATTAGACTAGCAATTTGAAGAAATGAACAAACCCGAAGTTATCATAAAATCAAAATCAACTTTTCATTGGCTCGATTCCAATCGAATTAGACTAGCAATTTGCTAAAAACGAACAAACCCGAAGTTATCCTGAAATCGAAAACCACATTTCATTGGCTCGATTCCAATCGAATTAGACTAGCAATTTGCTAAAAACGAACAAACCCGAAGTTATCCTGAAATCGAAAACCACATTTCATTGGCTCGATTCCAATCGAATTAGACTAGCAATTTGCTAAAAACGAACAAACCCGAAGTTATCCTGAAATCGAAAACCACATTTCATTGGCTCGATTCCAATCGAATTAGACGAGCAATTCGCCAAAAATGAAAAAACCCGAAGTTATCATGAAATCAAAAGCGACTTTTCAATGGCTCGACTCAAATCGAATTAGACTAGCAATTTGTAGAAATGAACAAACCCGATGTTATCATAAAATCAAAATCAACTTTTCATTGGCTCGATTCCAATCGAATTAGACTAGCAATTTGCAGAAAACGAACGAACCGAAGTTATCAAGAAATCAAAAGCCACTTTCCATTGGCTCGATTCCAATCGAATTAGACTAGCAGTTCACCAAAAATGTACAAACCAGAAGTTATTTTGAAATCAAAAACAACTTTTCATTGGCTCGATTCCAATCGAATTAGACTAGCAATTCGTCAAGAAACGAAAAAACCAGAACTTATCAAAAAATAAAAAACCACTTTTCATTAGCTCGATTCCAATTGAATTAGTCTAGGTATTCGTAAAAAACGAACATACTTGAAGTTATCAGGAAATCAAGAACCACATTTCATTGGCTCGATTCCAATCGAATTAGACTAGCAATTCACCAAACACGAACAAACCCAAAATTATCATGAAATCAAAAATTACTTTTCATTGGCTTGATTCTAATTGAATTAGACTAGCAACTCGCCAAAAGTGAAAGAACTCAAAGTTATCTTGAATTCAAAAATCACATTTCATTGGCTTGATTCCAATCCAATTAGTCTAGCTTTTCGCCAAAAAAGAACAAACCTGAAGTTATCCTTAAATCGAAGACCACTTTCATTGGCTCGATTCCAATCGAATTACACTAGCAATTTGCCAAAAATAAACATACCCGAATTTATAGTGAAATCAAAAACCACTTTTCATTGGCTCGATTCCAATTGAATTAGACTAGGAATTCGCAAAAAGGAACCAAACCGAAGTTATCATTAAGAAAAACCACTTTTCATTGGCTCGATTCCAATCAAATTAGACTAGTAATTCGCCAAAAGCGAACAAACTCGAAATTATCATGAAATCAAAAACCACTTTTCATTGGCTGTATTCCAATCGAATTAGACTAGCAATTGGCCAAAAATGAAAAAACCCGAAGTTATCATTAAATCAAAAGTGACTTTTCATTGGCTCGATTGAAATCGAATTAGACTAGCAATTTGCTAAAACGAACAAACCCAAAGTTATCATGAAATTAAAATCCACTTTTCATTCATTCGATTCCAATCGAATTAGACTAGCAATTCGCTAAGAAGCAAAAGAAGCCGAAGTTATCATGAAATCAAAAACCACATTTCATTGGCTCGATTCCAATTGAATTAGACTTGCAATTCGCCAAAAATGAACAAACCCGAAGTTATCATGAAATTAAAAACCACATTTCATTGGCTCGATTCCAATTGAATTAGACTAGCAATTTGCTAAAAACGAACAAACCTAAAGTTATCATGAACTCAAAAACCTCTTTTCATTAGCTCACTTCCAATCGAATTAGTCTAGCTATTCGCCAAAAACGAACAAACCCGATGTTGTCACGAAATCAAAAACCACATTTCATTGGCTCGATTCCAATCGAATTGGACTAGCAATTCTCCAAAAATGAGCAAACCCGACGTTATTATGAAATCAAAAATCACATTTCATTGACTCGTTTCCCATCGAATTAGACTAGTAATGTGCTAAAAACGAACAAACCCGAAGTTAATCTGAAATCAAAAACCACATTTCGATGGCTCGATTCCAATCGAATCAGACTAGCAATTCGACAAAAATGAAAAAACCCGAAGTTATCATTAAATCAAAAGCGACTTTTCAATGGCTCGATTCAAATCGAATTAGACTAGCAATTCGGCAAAACGAACAAACTCGAAGTTATCATGAAATCAAAAGCCACTTTTCATTATCTCGATTCCAATCGAATTAGAAAAGCAATTTACCAAAAAACGAACAAACCTGAAGCGATCATGTAATCAAAAACCACTTTTCATTGGCTCGATTCCAATCGAATAAGACTCGCAATTCACCAAAAATGAAAAAACTCGAAGTTATTTTGAAATCAAAAACCACTTTTCATAGGCTCGATTTCAATCGAATTACACAAGTAATTCGCCAAAAATGAACAAGCCTGAAGTTATCGTGAAATCAAAACCACTTTTCATTGGCTCGATTCCAATCGAATTAGTCTAGCTATTCGCTAAAAACGAACAAACCCGAAGTTATCATGAAATCAAAAACCACATTTCATTGGCTCGATTCCAATCGAATTAGACTAGCAATTCACCAAAAATGAACAAACCCGAAGTTATTAGGAAATCAAAAACCACTTTTCATTGACTCGATTCCATTCGAATTAGACTAGCAATTCGCCAAGAAACAAAAAAAACCGGAAGTTGTCGTGAAATCAAAAACCACTTTTCATTGTCTAGATTCCAATCGAATTAGTCTAGCTTTTCGCCTAAAACGAACAAACCTAAAGTTATCATGAAATCAAAAACCTCATTTTATTTGCTCGATTCCAATCGAAGTAGACTAGCAATTCGTCAAAAATGAACAAACCCAAACTTATCATGAAACCAAAACCCCTTTTCATTAGCTCGATTCCAATCGAATTAGTCTAGCTTTTCGCCAAAAATGAACCAACCCGAAGTTATCATGAAATTAAAAGCCACATTTCATTGGAGAATTCCAATCAAAATAGACTAGCAATTCGCCAAAAATGAAAAAACCCGAAGTTATCATGAAATCAAAAACCACTTTTCATTGGCTCGATTCCAATCGAATTAGACTAGCAATTCGCCAAGAAACGAAAAAACCTGAAGTTATCATGAAATAAAAAAAATCTTTTCATTGGTTCGATTCCAATCGAACTAGTCTAGCTATTCGCCAAAAACGAACAAACCCAAAGTTATCACGAAATCAAAAACCACATTTCATTGGCTCGATTCCAATCGAGTTAGACTAGCAATTCAACAAAAATGAACAAACCCGAAGTTATCAAGAAATCAAAAATCACATTTCATTGGCTCGCTTCCAATTGAATTAGACTAGCAATTCACCAAAAATGAACAAACTCGAAGTTATCATGAAATCATAAACTACTTTTCATTGGCTCGATTCCAATCGAATTATACTAGCAATTCGTCAAGAAACGAAAAAAGCTGTAGTTATCATGAAATAAAAAACCACTTTTCATTGGCTTGATTCCAATCGAATCAGACTAGCAATTCAACAAAAACGAACAAACTTAAAGTTATCATGAAATCAAAAACCACATTTCATTGGCTCGATTCCAATTGAATTACACTAGCAAATCGCTAAAAATGAACAAACTCGAAGTTATCATGAAATCATAAACTACTTCTCATTGGCTCGATTCCAATCGAATTATACTAGCAATTCGTCAAGAAACGAAAAAAGCTGTAGTTATCATGAAATCAAAAACCACTTGTCATTGGCTCAATTCCAATTGAATTAGTCAGCTATTTGCAAAAAATGAACATACATGAAGTTATCACGAAATCAAGAACCACATTTCATTGGCTCGACTCCAATTGAATTAGACTAGCAATTCACCAAAAACGAACAAACTAAAAATTATCATGAAATCAAAAATCACTGTTCATTGGCTTGATTCCAATCGAATTAGACTAGCAATTCGCCAAAAATGAACAAACCTGAAGTTATATTGAAATCAAAAACCACTTTTCATTGGCTCGATTTCAAATGAATTACACTAGCAATTCGTCAAAAATGAACAAACCCGAAGTTAGCTTGAAATCAAAAACCACTTTTCGTTGGCTCGATTCCAATCGATTTAGACTAGCAATTCGCAAAAAAGGAACAAACCCGAAGTTCTCATTAAATGAAAAACTACTTTTCATTGGCTCGATTCCATTCAAATTAGACTAGTAATTCGCCAAAAGCGAACAAACTCGAAATTGTCATGAAATCAAAAATCACATTTCATTAGCCCAATTCCAATCGAATTAGACTAGTAATTTACAAAAAATGAAAAAACCCGAAGTAATCATGAAATCAAAAGCGACTTTTCATTGGCTCGATTCAAATCGAATTAGACTAGCAATTTGCCCAAACGAACAAACCCGAAGTTATCATGAAATCAAAATCCACTTTTCATTGGCTCGATTCCAATCGAATTGGACTAGCAATTCACCAAAAACGAACAACCTGGAGTTGTTTTGAAATCAGAAACAACTTTTCATTGGCTTGATTCCAATTGAATTACACAAGCAATTCGCCAAAAATGAACAAGCCTGAAGTTATCATGAAATAAAAAACCACTTTTCATTGGCTTGATTCCAAACGAATTGCACTTGTATTTCACCAAAAAATGAATAAACCCGAAGTTATCATGAAACCAAAAGCCACTTTTCATTGGCTCGGTCCGAATCGAATTAGACTAGTAATTCGTCAAAAAGAACAACCCCGAGGTTATCATGAAATCAAAAGCCAATTTTCATTGGCTCGATTCCAATTGAATTAGACTAGCAATTCGGTAAGAAACGAAAAAACTTGAAATTATCTTGAAATCAAAAACCACTTTTCATTGGCTCAATTCCAATCAAATCAGTCACGCTATTCGCCAAAAAGAACAAACCCATCATTATCAGAAAATCAAAAACAACATTTCATTGGCTCGATTCCAATCAAATTAGACTTGTAATTCACCAAAAATGAACAAACCCGAAGTTATCTTGTAATCAAAAATCACTTTTCATTGGGTCGATTCCAATCGAATTAGACTAGCAATTCGCCAAAACTGCATAAACCCAAATTTATCTTGAAATCAAAAACCACTTTTCATTGGCTCGATCCAATCGAATTACACTAGCAATTCGCCAAAAATGAACAAACCCGAAGTTATCGTGAAATCAAAAACCGCTTTTCATTGACTCGATACCAATAGAATTAGACTCGCAATTCACAAAAAATGAACAAACCCAAAGTTATCATTAAATGAACAACCACTTTTCTGAGGTCGATTCCAATCAAATTAGACTAGTAATTCGCCAAAAACGAACAAACTCGAAATTATCATCAAATCAAAAACCACTTTTCATTGGCTCGATTCCAATTAAATTAGACTAGCAGTTCGCCAAGAAACGAAAGAACCCGAAGTTATCATGAAATCAAAAACCATTTTTCATTGGCTTGATTCCAATCGAATTAGACTAGCAATTTACCAAGAAACGAAAGAACCTGTAGTTATCATGAAATCAAAAACCACCTTTCATTAGCTCGATTCCAATTGCATTAGACTAGTAATTCCCGAAAAGAACAAACCCGAAGTTATCATGAAATCAAAAACCACATATCATTGGCTCGATTTCAACCGAATTAGTCTAGCTTTTCGCCAAAAACGAACAAACTCGAAGTTATCCTGAAATCAAAGACCACTTTTCTTTGGCTCGATTCCAATCGAATTACACTAGCAATTCGCCAAACGAACAAACCCGAAGTTATCATTAAATGAAAAACCACTTTTCATTGGCTCGATTCCAATCAAATTAGACTAGTAATTCGCCAATAGCTAACAAACTCGAAATTATCATGAAATCAAAAACCACTTTTCACTTGCTCGATTCCAATCGAATTAAACAAGCGATTCGCCAAAAACGAACAATCCCGAAGTTATCAGGAAATCAAAAGCCACTTTTCATTGGCTCGATTCCAATCGAATTAGTCTTGCGATTTGCCAAAAACGAACAAACCTAAAGTTATCATGAAATCAAAAACCACTTTTCATTGGCTCGATTCCAATCGAATTAGTCTTGCGATTTGCCAAAAACGAACAAACCTAAAGTTATCATGAAATCAAAAAACACATTTCATTTGCTCGATTCCAATCGAATTGTACTAGCAATTCGCCAAAAATAAACAAACTCGAAGTTACCACGAAATCAAAAGCCACTTTTCATTGGCACAATTCCAATCGAATTAGTCTAGCTATTCGCCAAAAATGAGCAAACCCGAAGTTGTCTTGAAGTCAAAAACAACATTTCATTGGCTCGATTCCATTCGAATTAGACTAGCAATTTGCTAAAAACGAACAAACCTGAAGTTATCATGAACTCAAAAACCCCTTTTCAATAGCTCGCTTCCAATCAAATTAGTTTAGCAATTCATTAAAAACAAACAAACCCGATGTTATCACGAAATCAAAAACCACATTTCATTGCTCGATTACAATCGAATTAGACTAGCAATTCGCTAAAAATGATCAAACCCGAAGTTATCATGAAATCAAAAGCCTCATTTCATTGTCGCAATTCCAATCGAAATAGACTAGCAATTCGCCAAAAACGAACGAACCCGAAGTTATCATGAAATCAAAAACCACATTTCATTGGCTCGATTCCAATCGAATTAGACTAGCAATTTGCCAAAAATGAAAAAACCCGAAGTTATCATTAAATCAAAAGCGACTTTTCATTGGCTTGATTCAAATCGAATTAGACTAGCAATTTACCAAAACGAACAAACCAAAAGTTATCATGAAATCAAAATCCACTTTTCTTTCGTTCGATTCCAATCGAATTAGACTAGCAATTTACAAAAAACGAAAAAACCAAAGTTATCAAGAAATCAAAAGCCACTTTTCATTATCTCGATTCCAATCGAATTAGACTAACAATTTGTCAAATTGAACAAACCCGAAGTCATCAAGAAATCAAAAGCTACATTACATTGGCTTGATTCCAATCGAATTAGACTAGCAATTCACCTAAAACAAAAAAACTCGAAGTTATTTTGAAATCAAAAACCACTTTTCACTGGCTCGATTCCAATCGAATTAAATAAGCGATTCGCCAAAAACGAACAAGCCCGAAGTTATCGGGAAATCAAAAGCCACTTTTCATTGGCTCGATTCCAATCAAATTAGTTTTGCAATTCGCCAAAAACGAACAAACCTAAAGTTATCATGAAATCAAAAAACACATTTCATTGGCTCGATTCCAATCGAATTATACTAGCAATTCGCAAAAATGAAAAAACCCGAAGTTATCATGAAATCAAAAACCATTTTTCATTAGCTCGATTCTAATCGAATTAGACTAGCAATTCGCCAAGAAACGAAAAAAACCTGAGGTTAACGTGAAATCAAAAATCACTTTTCATAGGCTCAATTCCAATCGAATTAGTCTAGCTTTTTGCCAAAAACGAACTAACCCGAAGTTATGATAAAATCAAAAACCTCATTTCATTGGTGCGATTCCAATCGAAATAGACTAGCAATTCGCCAAAAACAAACTAACTCGAAGTTATCATGAAATCAAAAACCTCATTTCATTGTCGCGATTCCATTCGAAATAGACTAGCAATTCGTCAAAAATGAACAAACCCGAAGTTATCATGAAATCAAAACCACTTTTCATTGGCTCGATTCCAATCGAATTAGTCTAGCTTTTCAGCAAAAACGAACAAACCCGAAGTTATCATGAAATCAAAAACCACATTTCATTGGCTCGATTCCAATCGAATTAAACTTGCAATTTGCCAAAAATGAAAAAACCCGAAGTTATCATTAAATCAAAAGCGACTTTTCATTGGCTCGATTCAAATTGAATTACACTAGCAATTTACCAAAACGAACAAACCAAAAGTTATCATGAAATCAAAATCCACTTTTCTTTCATTTGATTCCAATCGAATTAGACTAGCAATTTACAAAAAATGAACAAACCAAAGTTATCAAGAAATCAAAAGCCACTTTTCATTATCTCGATTCCAATCGAATAAGACTAACAATTTGCCAAAATGAACAAACCCGAAGTCATCAAAAAATCAAAAGCTACATTTCATTGGCTTGATTCCAATCGAATTAGGCTAGCAATTCACCTAAAACGAAAAAACTCGAAGTTATTTTGAAATCAAAAACCACTTTTCACTTGCTCGATTCCAATCGAATTAAACAAGCGATTCGCCAAAAACGAACAATCCCGAAGTTATCGGGAAATCAAAAGCCACTTTTCATTGGCTCGATTCCAATCGAATTAGTCTTGCGATTTGCCAAAAACGAACAAACCTAAAGTTATCATGAAATCAAAAAACACATTTCATTTGCTCGATTCCAATCGAATTGTACTAGCAATTCGCCAAAAATAAACAAACCCGAAGTTATCATGAACTCAAAAATTTTTTTCATTGGCTCGATTCCAATCGACTTAGACTAGCAATTCGCCAAGAAACGAAAAAAACCTGAAGTTAACGTGAAATCAAAAATCACTTTTCATAGGCTCAATTCCAATCGAATTAGTCTAGCTTTTTGCCAAAAACGAACTAACCCGAAGTTATGATGAAATCAAAAACCTCATTTCATTGGCGCTATTCCAATCGAAATAGACTAGCAATTTGCTAAAAACAAACTAACTCGAAGTTATCATGAAATCAAAAACCTCATTTCATTGTCACGATTCCAATCGAAATAGACTAGCAATTCGCCAAAAACGAACAAACCCGAAGTTATCATGAAATCAAAACCACTTTTCCTTGGCTCGATTCCAATCGAATTAGTCTAGCTTTTCAGCAAAAATGAACGAACCCGAAGTTATCATGAAGTCAAAAACCACATTTCATTGGCTCGATTCCAATCGAATTAGACTAGCAATTTGCCAAAAATGAAAAAACCCGAAGTTATCATTAAATCAAAAGCGACTTTTCATTGGCTCGATTCGAATCGAATTAGACTAGCAATTTACTAAAACAAACAAACCAAAAGTTATCATCAAATCAAAATCCACTTTTCTTTCGTTCGATTCCAATCGAATTAGACTAGCAATTTACAAAAAACGAACAAACCAAAGTTATCAAGAAATCAAAAGCCACTTTTCATTATCTCGATTCCAATCGAATTAGACTAACAAATTTGCCAAAATGAACAAACCCGAAGTCATCAAGAAATCAAAAGCTACATTTCATTGGCTTGATTCCAATCGAATTAGACTAGCATTTCACCTAAAATGAAAAAACTCGAAGTTATTTTGAAATCAAAAACCACTTTTCCCTGGCTCGATTCCAATCGAATTAAACAAGTAATTCGCCAAAAACAAACAAGCCCGAAGTTATCGGGAAATCAAAAGCCACTTTCATTAGCTCGATTCCAATCGAATTAGTCTTGCGATTCGCCAAAAACGAACAAACCTAAAGTTATCATGAATTCAAAAAATACATTTCGTTGGCTCGATTCCAATCGAATTAGTCTTGCGATTCGCCAAAAACGAACAAACCTAAAGTTATCATGAATTCAAAAAATACATTTCGTTGGCTCGATTCCAATTGAATTAGACTAGCAATTCGCCAATAATGAACAAACCCGAAGTTATCATGAAATCAAAAACCAATTTTCATTGGCTCGGTTCCAATCGAATTAGACTTGCAATTCGCTAAGAAACGAAAAAAACCTGAAGTTAACGTGACATCAAAAACCACTTTTCATTGGCTCGATTCCAATCGAATTAGTCTAGCTTTTTGCCAAAAACGAACTAACCCGAAGTATGATGAAATCAAAAACCTCATTTCATTGGTGCGATTCCAATCGAAATAGACTAGCAATTCACCAAAAACGAACTAACCCGAAGTTATCATGAAATCAAAAACCTCATTTCATTGTCGCGATTCCTATCGAAATAGACTAGCAATTCGCCAAAAATGAACAAACCCGAAGTTATCATGAAATCACTTTTCATTGGCTCGATTCCAATCGAATTAGTCTAGCTTTTCGCCAAAAATGAACAAACCCGAAGTTATCATGAAATCAAAAACCACTTTTCATTGGCTCAATTCAAATTGAATTAGACTACCAATTCGCCAAGAAACGAAAAAACCTGAAGTTATCATGAAATCAAAAACCATTTTTCATTAGCTCGATTCCAATTGAATTAGACTTGCAGTTCGCCAAAAAGGAACAAATCCGAAGTTATCTTGAAATCAAAAACCACTTTTCATTGGCTCGATTCCAATCGAATTACACTTGCAATTCACCAAAAATGAACAAACCCAAAGTTATCGTGAATTCGAAAACCACTTTTCATTGGCTCGATTCCAATCGCATTAGACTTGTGATTCAACAAAAACAAACAAAATCGAAGTTATCTTGAAATCAAAAACCGCTTTTCATTGGCTCGATTCCAATCGAATGACATTAGCAATTCGCTAAAGATGAACAAACCCGAAGTTACCGTGAAATCAAAAATCACTTTTCATTGGCTCGATTCCAATCGAATTAGACTAGCAATTCGCCAAAAATGAACAAACCCAAAGTTATCGTGAATTCAAAAACCACTTTTCATTGGCATGATTCCAATCGCATTAGACTTGTAATTCGACAAAAACAAACAAATCCGAAGTTATCTTGAAATCAAAAATCGCTTTTCATTGGCTCGATTCCAATCGAATGACATTAGCAATTCGCCAAAGATGAACAAACCCGAAGTTACCGTGAAATCAAAAATCACTTTTCATTGGCTCGATTCCAATCGAATTAGACTAGAAATTCTCCAAAAATGAACAAACTCGAAGTTATCTTGAAATCAAAACCCACTTTTCATTGGCTCGATTCCAATCGAATTAGACTTGCAATTCGCCAAAAACGAACAAACCCGAAGTTATCGTGAATTCGAAAACCACTTTTCATTGGCTCGATTCAAATCGAATTAGACTAGCAATTCGCCAAAAATGAACAAACCCGAAGTTATCTTGAAATCAAAAACCACTTTTCATTAGCTCGATTCCAATCGAATTACACTTGCAATTCGCCAAAAATGAACAAACACAAAGTTATCGTGAATTCGAAAACCATTTTTCATTGGCTCGATTCCAATCGAATTAGACTTGCAATTCGACAAAAACAAACTAACCCGAAGTTATCTTGAAATCGAAAACCACTTTTCATTTGCTCGATTCCAATCGAATGAGATTAGCAATTCGCCAAAGATGAACAAACCCGAAGTTACCACGAAATCAAAAACCACATTTCATTAGCTTGATTCCAATCGAATTAGACTAGCAATTCAACAAAAATGAACAAACCCGAAGTTATCTTGAAATCAAAAACCACATTTCATTTGCTCAATTCCAATCGAATTAGACTAGCAATTCGCCAAAAATGAACAAACCCAAAGTTATCATGAAATCATAAATCACTTTTCATTTGCTCGATTCCAATCGAATTAGACTAGCAATTCATCAAGAAACGAAAAAACCTGTAGTTATCATGAAATCAAAAACCACTTTTCATTGGCTCGATTCCAATTGAATTAGTCTAGCTATTAGCAAAAAACGAACATACCCTACGCTATCACGAAATCAAGAACCACATTTCATTGGCTCGATTCCAATCGAATTAGACTAGCAATTCGCCAAAAATGAACAAACTGAAAATTATCATGAAATCAAAGATCCCTTTTCATTGGCTTGACTCCAATCGAATTGGACTAGCAATTCGCCAAAAACGAATAAACCCGAAGTTATCTTGAATTCAAAAACCACTTTTCATTGGCTCGATTCCAATCGAATTACACTAGCAATTCGCCAAAAATGAACAAACCCGAAGTTATCTTGAAATCAAAATCCACTTTTCATTGGCTCGATTCCAATCGAATTACACTAGAAATTCACCAAAAACGAACAAACCCGAAGTTTTCATTAAATGAAAAACCACTTTTCATTGGCTCGATTCCAATCAAATTAGACTAGTAATTCGCCAAAAGCGAACAAACTCGAAATTATCATGAAATCAAAAACCAAATTTCATTGGCTCGATTCCAATTGAATCAGACTAGCAATTTGCTTAAAATGAACAAACGCGAAGTAATCATGAAATCCAAAACCACATTTCATTGGCTCGATTCCAATCGAATTAGACTAGCAATTTGCTGAAAATGAACAAACCCGAAGTTATCACGAAATCTAAAACTTCTTTTCATTGGCTCGCTTACAATTGAATTAGTCTAGATATTCGCAAAGAATGAACAAACCCGAAGTTATCACAAAATCAAAAATCACATTTCATTGGCTCGATTCCAATCGAATTAGACGAGCAATTCGCCAAAAAGGAACATACCCGAAGTTATCATGAAATCAAAATCCACATTTCATTGGCTCGATTGTAATCGAATTAGACTAGCAATTTGTTAAAAAGAACAAACCTGAAGTTATCCCGAAATCGAAAACCACATTTCATTGGCTCGATTCCAATCGAAATAGACTTGCAATTCGCCAAAAATGAAAAAACCCGAAGTTATCATGAAATCAAAAGCGACTTTTCAATGGCTCGATTCAAATCGAATTAGACTAGCAATTTGCAAAAACGAGCAAACCCGAAGTTATCATAAAATCAAAATCCACTTTTCATTCGTTCGATTCCAATCGAATTAGACTAGCAATTTGTAGAAAATGAACAAGCCGAAATCAAAAGCCACTTTTCATTGGCTCGATTCAAATCGAATTAGACTAGCAGTTCACCAAAAATGTACAAACCCGAAGTTATTTTGAAATCAAAAACAACTTTTCATTGGCTTGATTCCAATCGAATTATACAATCAATTGTCAAAAACAAACAAGCCCAAAGTTATCGCAAAATCAAAAACCACTTTTCATTGGCTCGATTCCAATCGAATTACACTTGCATTTCGTCCAAAACGAATGAACCCGAATTTATCATGAAATCAAGAGCCAATTTCATTGGCTCAGTCCCAATCGAATTAGACTAGCAATTCGCCAAAAATGAATAAACCCGAAGTTATCATGAAATCAAAAGCCACTTTTCATTGGCTCGATTCCAATCGAATTAGACTAGCAATTCGCCAAGAAGAGAACAAACCAGAAGTTATCGTGAAATCAAAAACCCCTTTTCATTAGCTAGATTCCAATCAAATTAGACTAGTAATTTGCCAAAAACGAACAAACTCGAAATTCTCATGAAATCAAAAACCACTTTCCATTGGCTCGATTCCAATCGAATTGGACTAGCAAATCGCCAAGAAACAAAGGAACTCGAAGTTATCATGAAATCAAAAACCTCTTTTCGTTGGCTCGATTCCAATCGAATTAGACTAGCGATTCGTCAAGAAACGAAAAAACCAAAAGTTATCAAAAAATCAAAAACCACTTTTCATTAGCTCGATTCCAATTGAATTAGTCTAGCTATTCGTAAAAAAGAACATACTCAAAGTTAGCAGGAAATCAAGAACCACATTTCATTGGCTCGATTCCAATCGAATTAGACTAGCAATTTGCCAAAAATGAACAAACCCAAAATTATCATGAAATCAAAAATAACTTTTCATTGGCTTGATTCCAATTGAATTAGACTAGCAATTCGCCAAAAATGAAAAAACCCGAAGTTATCATGAATTCAAAAACCACATTTCATTGGCTCGATTCCAATCGAATTAGTCTAGCTTTTCGCCAAAATGAACAAACCCGAAGCTATCTTTAAATCGAAGACCACTTTCATTGGCTCGATTCCAATCGAATTACACTAGCAATTCGCCAAAAATGAACAAACCCGAAGTTGTAGTGAAATCAAAAACCACTTTTCATTGGCTCGATTCCAATCGAATTAGACTAGTAATTCGCAAAAAAGGAGCAAAACCTAAGTTATCATTAAGAAAAACCATTTTTCATTGGCTCGATTCCAATCAAATTAGACTAGTAATTCGCCAAAAGCGAACAAACTCGAAATTATCATGAAATCTAAAACCACTTTTCATTGGCTCTATTCCAATCAAATTAGACTAGCAATTGGCCAAAAATGAAAAAAACCCGAAGTTATCATTAAATCAAAGCGACTTTTCATTGGCTCGATTCAAATCGAATTAGACTAGCAATTTGCCAAAATGAACAAACCCAAAGTTATCATGAAATCAAAATCAACTTTTCATTCGTTCGATTCCAATCGAATTAGACTAGCAATTCGCTAAGAAATGAAAGAAGCCGAAGTTATCATGAAATCAAAAACCACATTTCATTAGCTCGATTCCAATTGAATTAGACTTGCAGTTGGCCAAAAATGAACAATCCCGAAGTTATCATGAAATCAAAAGCCACATTTCATTGGCTCGATTCAAATCGAATTAGACTAGCAATTTGTTAAATACGAACAAACCTGAAGTTATCATGAACTTAAAAACCTCTATTTATTAGCTCGCTTCCAATCAAATTAATCTAGCTATTCGCCAAAAATGAACAAACCCGATGTTGTCACAAAATCAAAAATCGCATTTCATTGGCTCGATTCCAATCGAATTGGACTAGCAATTCGCCAAAAATGAACAAACCCGAAGTTATCATGAAATCAAAAACCACATTTCATTGGCTCGTTTCCCGTCGAATTAAACTACTAATGTGCTAAAAACGAACAAACCCGAAGTTATCCTGAAATCAAAAACCACATTTCATTGACTCGATTCCAATCGAATTAGACTAGCAATTCGACAAAAATGAAAAAACCCGAAGTTATCATAAGATCAAAAGTGACTTTTCATTGGCTCGATTCAAATCGAATTAGACTAGTAATTCACCAAAACGAACAAACCCGATGTTATAATCAAATCAAAATCCACTTTTGATTCGTTCGATTCCAATCGAATTAGACTAGCAATTGTCAAAAGACAAACGAACCGAAGTTATTAAGAAATCAAAAGCCACTTTGCATTATCTCGATTCCAATCGAATTAGACTAGCAATTTCCTAAAAACGAACAAACCTGAAGTTGTCATGTAATCAAAAACGACTTTTCATTGGCTCGATTCCAATCGAATAAGACTAGCAATTCACCAAAAACAAAAAAACTCGAAGTTATTTTGAAATCAGAAACCACTTTTCATTGGCTTGATTCCAATCGAATTACACAAGCAACTCGCCAAAAATTAACAAGCCCGAAGTTATCGTGAAATCAAAAGACACTTTTCCTTGGCTCGATTCCAATCGAATTAGTCTAGCTATCTGCCGAAAACGAACAAACATGAAGTTATCATGAAATCATAAACCACATTTCATTGGCTCGATTAGAATCAAATTAGACTAGCAATTCGAAAAAAATGAACAAACCCGAAGTTATCATGAAATCAAAGACCACTTTTAATTGGCTCGATTCCAATCGAATTAGACTAGCAATTCGCCAAGAAACAAAAAAAAAACCTAAAGTTATCGTGAAATCAAAAACCACTTTTCATTATCTCGATTCCAATTGAATTAGTCTAGCTTTTTGCCTAAAACAAACAAACCTAAAGTTATCTTAAAATCAAAAGCCTCATTTCATTCGCTCAATTCCAATCGAAGTAGACTAGCAATTCGCCAAAAACGAACAAACCCAAAGTTATCATGAAATCAAAACCACTTTTCATTGGCTCGATTCCAATCGAATTAGTCTAGCTTTTCGCCAAAAACGAACAAACCTGAAGTTATTATGAAATTAAAAGCCACATTTCATTGGCGCGATTCCAATTGAAATAGACTAGCAATTCGCCAAGAAACGAAAAAACCTGAAGTTATCATGAAATCAAAAAAAATCTTCTCATTGGCTCAATTCCAATCGAACTAGTCTAGCTATTTGCCAAAAACGAACAAACCTAAAGGTATAACGAAATCAAAAACCACATTTCATTGGCTCGATTCCAATCGAGTTAGTCTAGCAATTCAACAAAAATGAACAAACCCGAAGTTATCATGAAATCAAAAACCACATTTCACTGGCTCGATTCCAATTGAATTAGACTAGCAATTCGCCAAAAATGAACAAACTCGAAGTTATCATAAAATCATAAACTACTTTTCATTGGCTCAATTCCAATCAAATTGTACTAGCAATTCGTCAAGAAACGAAAAAAGCTGTAGTTATCATGAAATTAAAAATCACTTTTCATTGGCTTGATTCCAATTGAATTAGTCTAGCTATTTGCAAAAAAACGAACAAACTGAAAATTATAATGAAATCAAAAATCACTTTTCATTGGCTTGATTCCAATCGAATTAGACTAGCAATTCGCCAAAAACGAACAAACCCAAAGTTATCTTGAAATCAAAAACCACTTTTCATTGGCTCGATTCCAATCGAATTACACTAGCAATTCGCCAAAAATGAACAAACCTGATGTTATCGTGAAATCAAAAACCACTTTTCGTTGGCTCGATTCCAATCTAATTAGATTAGCAATTCGTAAAAAAGGAACAAACCCGAAGTTATCATTAAATGAAAAAACCACTTTTCATTGGCTCGATTCCAATCAAATTAGACTAGTAATTCGCCAAAAGCGAACAAAAACTCGAAATTATCATGAAATCAAAAACCACATTTCATTGGCTCGATTCCAATCGAATTAGACTAGCAATTCGCCAAAAATGAACAAACCCGAACTTATCATGAAATATTGGCTCGATTCCAATCGAATTAGACTAGCAATTCGCCAAAAATGAACAAACCCGAAGTTATCATGAAATCAAAATTCACATTTCATTAGCTCGATTCTAATTGAATTAGACTAGCAATTTGCTAGAAACGAACAGACCTGAAGTTTTCACAAAATCAAAAACCTCTTTTCATTGGCTCGCTTACAATCGAATTTGTCTAGATATTCACAAAAAGGGAACAAACCAGAAGTTACCACGAAATCAAAAATCACTTTTCAATGGCTCGATTCCAATTGAATTAGACTAGTAATTCGCCAAAAAGGAGCAAACCAGAAGTTATCATTAAACGAAAAACCACATTTAATTGGCTCGATTCAAATCGAATTAGACTAGCAATTTGATAAAAACAAACAAACCCAAAGTCAACCTGAAATCGAGAACCACATTTCATTAGCTCGATTCCAATCGAATTAGACTAGCAATTCGCCAGAAATGAAAAAACCCGAAGTAATCATGAAATCAAAAGCGATTTTTCATTGGCTCAATTCAAATCGAATTAGACTAGCAATTTGCCAAAACGAACAAACCCGAAGCTATCATGAAATCAAAATCCACTTTTAATTGGCTCGATTCAAATCGAATTAGACTAGCAATTCACCAAAAACGAACAAACCCGAAGTTGTTCTGAAATCAAAAACAACTTTTCATTGGCTCGATTCCAATCGAATTACACAAGCAATTCGCCAAAAATGAACAAGCCCAAAGTTATCGTGAAATCAAAAACCACTTTTCATTGGCTCGATTCCAATCGAATTGCACTTGTATTTCGCCAGAAACGAATAAACCCGAAGTTATCATGAAATCAAAAGCCACTTTTCATTGACTCGGTCCCAATCGAATTAGACTAGCAATTCGCCAAAAATGAACAAACCCGAAGTTATCATTAAATCAAAAGCCAATTTTCATTGGCTTGATTCCAATCGAATTAGACTAGCAATTCGGCAAGAAACGAAAAAACTTGAAGTTATCATGAAATCAAAAACCACTTTTCATTGGCTCGATTCCAATCGAATTAGTCTAGGTATTCGCCAAAAAGAACAAACCCATCGTTATCAGAAAATCAAAAACCACATCTCATTGGCTAGATTCTAATCAAATTAGACTTGCAATTCGCCAAAAATGAACAAACCCAAAGTTATCTTGAAATCAAAAACCACTTTTCGTTGACTCAATTCCAATCGAATTACACTAGCAATTCGCCAAAAATGAACAAACTCGAAGTTATCGTGAAATCAAAAACCACATTTCATTGACGCGATTCCAATCAAATTAGACTAGCGATTTGCCAAAACTGAATAAACCCAAAGTTATCTTGAAATCAAAAACCACTTTTCGTTGGCTCGATTCCAATCGAATTACACTAGCAATTCGCCAAAAATGAACAAACTCGAAGTTATCGTGAATTCAAAAACCACTCTTCATTGACTCGATTCCAATCGAATTAGACTCGCAATTCAGAAAAAATTAACAAACTCAAAGTTATCATTAAATGAACAACCACTTTTCTTAGGCTCGATTACAATCAAATTAGACTAGTAATTCGCCAAAAACGAACAAACTTGAAATTATCATGAAATCAAAAAACTCTTTTCATTGGCTCGATTCCAATCGAATTAGACTAGCAGTTCGCCAAGAAAAGAAAGAACCCGAAGTTATCATGAAATCAAAAACCTCTTTTCATTGGCTTGATTCCAATCAAATTAGACTAGCAATTCGCTAAGAAACGAAAGAACCTGAAGTTATCATGAAATCAAAAACCACTTTTCATTAGCTCGATTCCAATTGCATTAGACTAGCAATTCCCAAAAAGAACTAACCCGAAGTTATCATGAAATCAAAAACCACATATCATTGGCTCGATTCCAACCGAATTAGTCTAGCTTTTCAGCAAAAATGAACAAATTCGAAGTCATCCTGAAATCAAAGACCACTTTTCTTTGGGTCGATTCCAATCGAATTACACTAGCAATTCGCCAAAAACGAAAAAACCTGAAGTTATCGTGAAATCAAAAACCACTTTTCATTGGCTCGATTCCAATCAAATTAGACTAGCAATTCGCCAAAAATGAACAAACCCGAAGTTATCATGAAATCAAAAACCACTTTTCATTGGCTCGATTCCAATCAAATTAGACTAGCAATTCGCCAAAAATGAACAAACCCGAAGTTATCATTAAATGAAAAACCACTTTCATTGGCTCGATTCGAATCGAATTAGACTAGCAATTCCCAAAAAGAACAAACCCGAAGTTATCATGAAATCAAAAGCCACTTTTCATTGGCTCGATTCCAATCGAATTAGACTAGCAATTCCCAAAAAGAACAAACTCAAAGTTATCATGAAATCAAAAGTCACTTTTCATTGGCTCGATTCCAATCGAATTAGTCTAGCTATTCACCAAAAATGAGCAAACCCGAAGTTGTCTTGAAGTCAAAAACAACATTTCATTGGATTGATTCCAATCGAATTAGACTAGCAATTTCCTAAAAACGAACAAACCTGAAGTTATCATGAACTCTTTTCATTAGCTCGCTTCCAATCAAATTAGTCTAGCAATTCATGAAAACCAAACAAACCCGATGTTATCACGAAATCAAAAAGCACATTTCATTGCTCGATTCCAATCGAATTGGACTAGCAATTCGCCAAAAATGAACAAACCCGAAGTTATCATGAAATCAAAAATCACATTTCATTGGCTCGATTCCAATTGAATTAGACTAGTAATTTGCTAAAAAAGAACAAACATGAAGTTATCCTGAAATCAAAAACCACATTTCATTGGCTCCATTCCAATCGAATTAGAGTAGCAATCTGCCAAAAATGAAAAAACTCGAAGTTATCATTAAATCAAAAGCGACTTTTCATTGGCTCGATTCAAATCAAATTAGAGTACCAATTTACCAAAATGAACAAACCAGAAGTTATCACGAAATCAAAATCCACTTTTCATTCGTTCGATTCCAATCGAATTAGACTAGCAATTTGCAAAAAATGAACAAACCAAAGTTATCAAGAAATCAAAAGCCACTTTTCATTATCTCGATTCCAATCGAATTAGACTAACAATTTGGCAAAACGAACAAACCAGAAGTCATCAAGAAATCAAAACCTGCTCTTCATTGGCTTGATTCCAATCGAATTAGACTAGCAATTCACCTAAAATGAAAAAACTCGAAGTTATTTTGAAATCAAAAACCACTTTTCATTGGCTCGATTCCAATCGAATTACACAAGCAATTTGCCAAAAACGAACAAGCCCGAAGTTATCATGAAATCAAAAGCCACTTTTCATTGGCTCAATTCCAATCGAATTAGTCTTGCTATACGCAAAAAACAAACAAACCTGAAGTTATAATGAAATCAAAAACCACATTTCATTGGCTCAAATCCAATCGAATTAGACTAGCAATTCGTCAAAAATGAACAAACCCGAAGTTATCATGAAATCAAAAACAATTTTTCATTTGCTTGATTCCAATCGAATTAGACTAGCAATTCGCCAAGAAACGAAAAAAACCTGAAGTTAACGTGAAATCAAAAACCACTTTTCATTGACTCGATTCCAATCGAATTAGTCTAACTTTTTGCCAAAAACGAACTAACCCGAAGTTGCCATGAAATCAACAACCTCATTTCATTGGCGCGATTCCAATCGAAATAGACTAGCAATTCGCCAAAAACGAACTAACCTGAAGTTATGATAAAATCAAAAACCTCATTTCATTGTCGCGATTCCAATCGAAATAGACTACCAATTCGCCAAAAACGAACAAACTTGAACTTATCATGAAATCAAAACCACTTTTCCTTGGCTCGATTCCAATCGAATTAGTCTAGTTTTTCAACAAAAAACGAACAAACCCGAAGTTATCATAAAATCAAAAACCACTTTTCATTGGCTCGATTCCAATCGAATTAGACTATCAATTTGCCAAGAAACGAAAAAACCTGAAGTTACCATGAAATCAAAAACCACTTTTCATTGGCTCGATTCCAATCGAATTAGACTTGCAGTTCGCTAAAAAGGAACAATCCCGAAGTTATCTTTAAATCAAAAACCACTTTTCGTTGGCTCGATTCCAATCGAATTACACTCACAATTCGCCAAAAACGAACAAACCCTAAGTTATCGTGAATTCGAAAACCACTTTTCATTGGCTCGATTCCAATCGAATTAGACTAGCAATTCGCCAAAAACGAACAAACCCGAAGTTATCTTGAAGTCAAAAACCACTTTTCATTAGCTTGATTCCAATCGAATTACATTAGCAATTTGCCAAAAACGAACAAACCCGAAGTTATCGTGAAATCAAAAACCACTTTTAATTGGCTGGATTTCAATCGAATTAGACTACCATTTCGCTAAAAATGAACAAAGCAGAAGTTATCATTAAATGAAAAACCACTTTTCATTGACTCGATTCCAATATTATTAGAATAGTAATTCGCCAAAAGCGAACAAGCTCGAGATTATAA
This sequence comes from Olea europaea var. sylvestris, assembly GCF_002742605.1. Classification (NCBI taxonomy): domain Eukaryota; kingdom Viridiplantae; phylum Streptophyta; class Magnoliopsida; order Lamiales; family Oleaceae; genus Olea; species Olea europaea. The sequence goes on along the minus strand of NW_019264091.1, from coordinate 472,318 downwards.
GGAAATTAAATACCACTTTCCATTGGCTCGATTCCAATCGAATTACACCAGCAATTCGCCAAAAATGAACAAACCCGAAGTTATCGTGAAATCAAAAACCACTTATCATTGGCTTGATTCCAATCAAATTAGACTAGCAATTCGACAAAAAACAAACAAACCCTAAGTTATCTTGAAATTAAAAACCACTTTTCATTGGCTCGATTCCACTCGAATTACACTAGCAATTCGCCAAAAACGAACAAACCCGAAGTTATCGTGAAATCAAAAATCACTTTTCACTGGCTCGATTCCAATCGAATTAGACTAGCAATATAGAAAAAATGAACCAACCCGAAGTTGTCATGAAATCAAAAACAACTTTTCATTGGCTCGATTCCAATCGAATTAGACTAGCAATTCGCCAAGAAACGAAAAAACCCCGAAGTTATCGTGAAATCAAAAACCACTTTTCGTTGGCTCGATTGCAATTGAATTAGTCTAGCTTTTCGCCAAAAACGAACAAACCCGAAGTTATCATGAAATCAAAAACCTCATTTCATTGGCGCGATTCCAATCGAAATGGACTAGCAATTCGCCAAAAACGAACAAACCTGAAGTTATCATGAATTCAAAAACCACTTTTCGTTGGCTCGATTCCAATCGATCTCGACTAGCAATTCATTAAGAAACGAAAAAACCTGAAGTTATCATGAAATCAAAAACCACTTTTCATTAGCTCGATTCCAATCGAATTAGTCTAGCTATTCACCAAAAACGAACAAACCCGAAGTTATCTTGAAATCAAAAACCACATTTCATTGGCTCGAATCCAATCGAATTACACTAGCAAGCAATTCGCCAAAAATGAACAAACCCGAAGTTATCTTGAAATCAAAAACCACTTTTCATTGGCTCGATTCCAATCGAATTAGACTTGCAATTCGCCAAAAACGAACAAGCCTGAAGTTATCTTGAAATCAAAAACATCGTTTCATTGGCTTGATTCCAATCAAATTACACTAGAACTCGCCAAAAACGAACAAGCCCGAAGTTATCGTGAAATCAAAAATCACTTTTCATTGGCCAGATCCTAATCGAATTAGACTAGCAATTCGCAAAAAACATATAAACCTGAAGTTATTAGTAAATGATAAACCACGTTTCATTGGCTCGATTCCAATCGAATTAGACTAGTAATTCGCCAAAAACGAACAAACTCGAAATTATCAAGAAATAAAAAACCACTTTTCATTGGCTCGATTCCAATCGATTTAGACTAGCAATTCGCCAAGAAACGAAAGAACCCGAAGTTTTCATGTAATCAAAAAGCTCTTTTCATTTGCTCGATTCCAATCGAATCCATCTAGCAATTCGCTAAGAAACTAAAAAACATGAAGTTATCACAAAATCAAAAACAACATTTCATTGGCTCGATTCCAATCAAATTAGACTTGCAATTCGCCAAAAATAAACAAACCCAAAGCTATCTTGGAATCAAAAACCACTTTTCATAGGCTTGATTCCAGACGAATTACACTATCAATTCGCCAAAAACGAACAAACCCGAAGTTATCGTGGAATCAAAAAACTCTTTTCATTGGTTCGAGTCCAATCGAATTAGACTCGCAATTCGCCAAAAACGAACAAACCTTAAGTTATCTTGAAATCAAAAATCCCTTTTCATTGGCTCGGTTCCAATCGAATTACACTACCAATTCGCAAAATATGAACAAACCCGAAGTTATCGTGAAATCAAAAGCCACTTTTCATTGGCTCGATTCCAATCGAATTAGACTAGCAATTCAGAAAAACGAACAGGCCCGAAGTTAACATTAAATGAAAAACCACATTTCATAGGCTCGATTCCAATCAAATTAGACTAATAATTCGCCAAAAATGAAGAAACTCGAAATTATCTAGAAATCAAAATCCTCTTTTCATTGGCTTGATTCCAATCGAATTAGACTAGCAATTCGCCAAGAAACGAAAGAACTCGAAATTATCATGAAATCAAAAACCCCTCTTCATTGGCTCGATTCCAATCGAATTAGACTAGCAATTCACCAAGAAACGAAAGAACCCAAAGTTTTCATGAAATCAAAAACTCTTTTCATGGGCTCGATTCCAATCGAATTATTCTAGCTTTTCACAAAAAACGAACAAACCCGAAGTTATCACGAAATCAAAAACCTCATTTCATTAGCTCAATTCCAATCTAATTAGACTTGCATTTTGCTAAAAATGAACAAACCCGAAGTTATCATTAAATGAAAAAAACACTTTTTATTGGCTCGATTCCAATCGAATGACAAAAGCGAACAAACTCGAAATTATCATGAAATCAAAAACCACTTTCCATCGGCTCGATTCCAAACGAATTACACAAGCAATTCGCCAAAAACGAACAAGCCCGAAGTCATTGTGAAATTAAAAACCACATTTCATTGGCTCGATTCCAATCGAATTAGACTAGCAATTCACCAAAAATGAACAAACCCGAAGTTATCTTGAAATCAAAAACCACTTTTCATTGGCTCGATTCCAATCAAATTCAATTCCAAACGAACTAGACTAGCAATTCACCAAAAATGAACAAACCCGAAGTTATCTTGAAATCAAAAACCACTTTTCATTGGCTCGATTCCAATTGAATTACACTAGCAATTCGCCAAAAACGAACAAACATGAAATAATCGTGAAATCGAAAACCACTTTTCATTAGCTCGATTCCAATAGAATTAGACTAGCAATTCGCAAAAAACGAACAAACCAGAAGTTATCATTAAATGAAAAACCACTTTTCACATGCTCGATTCCAATCAAATTAGACTAGTAATTCGTCAAAAATGAACAAACTCGAAATTATCTTGAAATCAAAAACCTCATTTCATTGGCTCGATTCCAATCGAATTAGACTAGCAATTCGCCAAGAAACGAAAGAACCCGAAATTATCATGAAATCAAAAACATCTTTTCATTGGCTCGATTCCAATCGAATTAGACTAGCAATTCGCCAAGAAACGAAAAAACTTGAAGTTATCATGAAATCAAAAACTACTTTTCATTGGCTCGATTCCAATCGAATTACACTAGCAATTCGCCAAAAACAATCAAACCCAAAGTTATCGTGAAATCAAAAACTATTTTTCACTATCTCGATTCCAATAGAATTAGGCTAGCAATTTGCCAAAAAACGAACAAACCTGAAGTCATCATGAAATCGAAAACTACTTTTCATTGGCTCGATTCAAATCGAATTAGACTGGCAATTCACCTAAAACAAAAAGATTCGAAGTTATTTTGAAATCGAAAACCACCTTTCATTGGCTTGATTCCAATCAAATTACACAAGCAATTCGTCAAAAATGAACAAGCCCGAAGTTATCGTGAAATCAAAAGCCACTTTTCATTGGCTCGATTCCAATCGAATTAGTCTAGCTATTCAACAAAAATGAACAAACCTGACGTTATCATGATATCAAAAACCACATTTCATTGGCTCGATTCCAATCGGATTAAACCAGCAATTTGCCAAAAATGAACAAACTCGAAGTTATCATGAAATCATAAACCACTTTTCATTGGCTCGATTGCAATCGAATTAGACTAGTAAGAAATGAAAAAAACCTAAAGTTATCGTGAAATCAAAAACCACCTTTCATTGGCCTAATTCCAATCGAATTAGTCTAGCTTTTCACCAAAAACGAACTAACCCGAAGTTATCATGAAATCAAAATCCTCATTTCATTGGCGCAATTCCAATCGAAATAGACTAGCAATTCGCCTAAAACAAACAAACCCGAAGTTATCATGAGATCAGAACCACTTTTCATTGGCTCGATTCCAATCAAATTAGTCTAGCTTTTCGTCAAAAACGAACAAACTTGAAGTTATCATGAAATCAAAAGCCCCATTTCATTGGCTCGATTCCAATTGAATTAGACAAGCAATTCGCCAGAAACGAACAAACACGAAGTTATCATGAAACCAAAAACAACTTTTCATTGGCTTGATTCCAATCGAATTAGACTAGCAATCTACCAAGAAACGAAAAAACATGAAGTTATCATGAAATCAAAAACCACTTTTCATTGGCTCGATTCCAATCGAACTAGACTTGCAGTTTACCAAAAAGGAACAAACCCGAAGTTAACTTGAAATCAAAAACCACTTTTCATTGGCTCGATTCCAATCAAATTACACTAGCAATTTTCCAAAAATGAACAAACCCGAAGTTATAGTGAAATAGAAAACCACTTTTCATTGGCCAGATTCCAATCGAATTAGACTAGCAATTCGCCAAAAACGAACAAACCCGAAATTATCTTGAAATCAAAAACCAATTTTCATTGGCTCGATTCCAATCAAATTACACTAGCAATTCGCCAAAAACGAACAAACCCGAAGTTATCGTAAAACCAAAAACCACTTTTCATTGGCACGATTCCAATCGACTTAGACTACCAATTCGTAAAAAAGGAACAAACCCAAAGTTACCATTAAATGAAAAACCACTTTTCATTGACTTGATTCCAATCAACTTAGACTAGTAATTCGCCAAAGAAATTATTAAGAAATTAAAAACCAATTTTCATTGGCTCAATTCCAATCATATTAGACTAGTAATTCGCCAAAAGCGAACAAACTCGAAATTGTCAGGAAATCAAAAACCACTTTCCATTGGCTCGATTGCAATCGAATTACACTAGCAATTCGACAAAAACGAACAAGCCCGAAGATATCGTGAAATCAAAAATCACTTTTCATTGGCTCTATTCCAATCGAATTAGACTAGTAATTTGCCAAAAATGAACAAACCCGAAGTTATCTTGAAATAAAAAATCACTTTTCATTGGCTCGATTCCAATCGAATTACACTAGCAATTCGCCAAAAATGAATAAACCCGAAGTAATCGTGAACTAAGAAACCTTTGTTCAATGGCTCAATTCCAATCGAGTTAGACTAACAATTTGCAAAAAACGAACAAACCCAAAGGTATCATTAAATGAAAAACCACTTTTCACAGGCTCGATTCCAATCAAATTAGACTAGGACTTCGCCAAACATGAACAAACTCGAAATTATCTTGAAATCAAAAACCTCTTTTCATTGGCTTGATTCCAATCGAATTAGACTAGCAATTCGCCAAGAAACGAAAGAACCCGAAATTATCATGAAATCAAAAACCTCTTTTTTATTGGCTCAATTCCAATCGAATTAGACTAGCGATTCGCCAAGGAACAAAAAAACCTGAAGTTATCATGAAATTAAAAACCACTTTTCATTGGATCAATTCCAATCGAACTAGTCTAGACTTTCGCCAAAAACGAACAAACCCGAAGTTATTGTAAAATCAAAAACCTTATTTCATTGGCGCGATTCCAATCGACATAGACTAGCAACTCGTAAAAAAGGAACAAACCCAAAGTTATCATTAAATGAAAAACCACTTTTCATTGACTTGATTCCAATCAACTTAGACTAGTAATTCGCCAAAAACGAACAAACTTGAAATTATTAAGAAATTAAAAACCAATTTTCATTGGCTCAATTCCAATCATATTAGACTAGTAATTCGCCAAAAGCGAACAAACTCGAAATTGTCAGGAAATCAAAAACCACTTTCCATTGGCTCGATTGCAATCGAATTACACTAGCAATTCGACAAAAATGAACAAGCCCGAAGATATCGTGAAATCAAAAATCACTTTTCATTGGCTCGATTCCAATCGAATTAGACTAGCAATTTGCCAAAAATGAACAAACCCGAAGTTATCTTGAAATAAAAAATCACTTTTCATTGGCTCGATTCCAATCGAATTACACTAGCAATTCGCCAAAAATGAATAAACCCGAAGTAATCGTGAACTAAGAAACCTTTGTTCAATGGCTCAATTCCAATCGAATTAGACTAACAATTCGCAAAAAATGAACAAACCCAAAGTTATCATTAAATGAAAAACCACTTTTCACAGGCTCGATTCCAATCAAATTAGACTAGTACTTCGCCAAACATGAACAAACTCGAAATTATCTTGAAATCAAAAACCTCTTTTCATTGGCTTGATTCCAATCGAATTAGACTAGCAATTCGCCAAGAAACGAAAGAACCCGAAATGATCATGAAATTAAAAACCTCTTTTTTATTGGCTCAATTCCAATCGAATTAGACTAGCGATTCGCCAAGGAACAAAAAAACCTGAAGTTATCATGAAATTAAAAACCACTTTTCATTGGATCGATTCCAATCGAACTAGTCTAGCCTTTCGCCAAAAATGAACAAACCCGAAGTTATCATGAAATCAAAAACCTTATTTCATTGGCGCGATTCCAATGGACATAGACTAGCAATTAGCCAAAAATGAACAAACCCGAAATTATCATGAAATCAAAACCACTTATCATTGGCTCAATTCCAATCGAATTAGTCTAGCTTTTCGCCAAAAACGAACAATCCCGAAGATATCATGAAATCAAAAACCACGTTTCATTGGCGCGACTCCAATTGAAATAGACTAGCAATTCGCCGAAAACGAACAAACGTGAAGTTATCATGAAATCAAAAATCACTTTTCATTGGCTCAATTCCAATCGAATTAGACTAGCAATTCGCCAAAAAACGAAAAAGCCTGAAGTTATCATGAAATCAAAAACCACTTTTCATTGGCTCAATTCCAATCGAATTAGTCTAGCTATTCACCAAAAATGAACAAATCCGAAGTTATCTTGAAATCAAAAACCACTTTTCATTGGCTTGATTCCAATCGAATTACACTAGCAATTCGCCAAAAATGAACAAAGCCGAAGTTATCATGAAATCAAAAACCACTTTTCATTGGCTCGATTCCAATCGACTTAGACTAGCAATTCATCAAAAATGAACAAACCCGAAGTTATCTTAAAATCAAAAACCACTTTTCAGTGGCTCGATTCCAATCGATTTAAACTAGCAATTTGCCAAAAATGAACAAACCCGAAGTTATCATGAAATCAAAAACCGCTTTTCAATGGCTCGATCCTAATCGAATTAGACTAGCGATTCGCAAAAAATGAACAAACCTGAACTTATCATTATATGAAAAACAACTTTTAATTGGCTCGATTCAAATCAAATTAGACTAGTAATTCGCCAAAAATGAACAAACTCAAAATTATCAAGAAATCAAAAACCACTTTTCATTGGCTCGATTCCAATCGAATTAGACTAGCAATTCGCTAAGAAACGAAAGGACCCAAAGTTTTCATGAAATCAGAGACCTCTTTTCATTGTCTTGATTCCAATCGAATTAGTCTAGCAATTCGCGAAGAAACGAAAAAACATGAAGTTATCACGATATCAAAAACCACATTTCATTGGCTCGATTCCAATCGAATTAGACTTACAATTCGCCAAAAATGAACAAATCCAAAGTTATCTTGGAATCAAAAACCACTTTTCATTGGCTCGATTCCAATCGAATTACACTAGCAATTCGCCAAAAACGAACAAACCTGAAGTTATCTTGAAATCAAAAACCACTTTTCATTGGCTCGATTCCAATCGAATTACACTAGCAATTCATCAAAAACGAACAAACCCGAAGTTATCATGAAATCAAAAACCACTTTTCATTGGCTCGATTCCAATCGACTTAGTCTAGCAATTCGCCAAAAAATGAACAAACCCGAAGTTATCTTGAAATCAAAAACCACTTTTCATTGGCTCGATTCCAATCGAATTACACTAGCAATTTGTCAAAAACGAACAAACCCGAAGTTATCATGAAATCAAAAACCACTTTTCATTGGCTCGATTCTAATCGAATTAGACTGGCGTTTCGCAAAAAATGAACAAACCGGAACTTATTATTATATGAAAAACAACTTTTCATTTGCTCGATTCATATCAAATTAGACTAGTAATCCGCCAAAAATGAACAAACTCAAAATTATCAAGAAATCAAAAACCACTTTTCATTGGCTCGATTCCAATCGAATTAGACTAGCAATTCGCTAAGAAACGAAAGGACCCAAAGTTTTCATGAAATCAGAGACCTCTTTTCATTGTCTTGATTCCAATCGAATTAGTCTAGCAATTCGCGAAGAAACGAAAAAACATGAGGTTATCACGATATCAAAAACCACATTTCATTGGCTCGATTCCAATCGAATTAGACTTACAATTCGCCAAAAACGAACAAATCCAAAGTTATCTTGGAATCAAAAACCACTTTTCATTGGCTCGATTCCAATCGAATTACACTAGCAATTCGCCAAAATTGAACAAACCTGAAGTTATCTTGAAATCAAAAACCACTTTTCATTGGCTCGATTCCAATAGAATTACACTAGCAATTCATCAAAAATGAACAAACCCGAAGTTATCATGAAATCAAAAACCACTTTTCATTGGCTCAATTCCAATCGACTTAGTCTAGCAATTCGCCAGAAATGAACAAACCCGAAGTTATCTTGAAATCAAAAACCACTTTTCATTGGCTCGATTCCAATCGAATTACACTAGCAATTTGCCAAAAACGAACAAACCCGAAGTTATCATGAAATCAAAAACCACTTTTCATTGGCTCGATCCTAATCGAATTAGACTAGCGATTCACAAAAAATGAACAAACCCGAAGTTATCATTAAATGAAAAACCACTTTTCACAGACTTGATTCCAATCAAATTAGACTAGTAATTCACCAAAAATGAACAAACTCAAAATTATCTTGAAATCAAAAACCTCTTTTCATTGGCTCGATTCCAATCGAATTAGACTAGCAATTCGCCAAGAAATGAAAGAACCCGAAATTATCATGAAATCAAAAACCTCTTTTTTATTGGCTCGATTCGAATCGAATTCGACTAGCAATTCACCAAGAAATGAAAAAACCTAAAGTTATCATGAAATCAAGAACCACTTTTCATTGGCTCGATTCCTATCGAATTAGACTAGCAATTCGCCAAGAAACGAAAATAACCTAAAGTTATCGTGAAATCAAAAACCAGTTCTCATTGGTTCGATTTCAATCGATTTAGTCTGGCTTTTCTCTAAAAACGAACAAACCCAAAGTTATCATGAAATCAAAAGCCTCATTTCATTAGCGCGATTCCAATCGAAATAGACTAGCAATTCTCCAAAAACAAACAAACCCAAAGCTATCATGAAATCAAAACCACTTATCATTGGCTCGATTCCAATCGAATTAGACTAGCAATTCGCCAAGAAACGAAAAAATATGAAGTTATCATGAAATCAAAAACAACTTTTCATTGGCTCGATTCCAATCGAATTAGACTAGCAATTCACCAAGAAACGAAAAACCTGAAGTTATCATGAAATCACAAACCACTTTTCATTGGCTTAATTCCAATCGAATTAGTCTAGCTATTCGCGAAAAACGAACAAACCCGAAGTTATCTTGAAATCAAAAACCACTTTTCATTGGCTCGATTCCAATCGAATTACACTAGCAATTCGCCAAAAATGAACAAAGCCGAAGTTATCGTGAAATCAAAAATCACTTTTCATTGGCTCGATTCCAATCGAATTACACTAGCAATTCATCAAAAACAAACAAACCTGAAGTTATCATGAAATCAAAAATCACTTTTCATTGGCTCGATTCCAATCGACTTAGTCTAGCAATTCGTCAAAAAATGAACAAACCCGAAGTTATCTTGAAATCAAAAACCACTTTTCATTGGCTCGATTCCAATCGAATTACACTAGCAATTTGTCAAAAACGAACAAACCAGAAGTTATCATGAAATGAAAAACAACTTTTCATTGGCTTGATTCCAATCAAATTAGACTAGTAATTCACCAAAAATGAACAAACTCAGAATTATCAAGAAATCAAAAACCACTTTTCATTGGCTCGATTCCAATCGAATTAGACTAGCAATTCGCCAAAAAACGAAAGAACCCAAAGTTTTCATGAAATCAAAGACCTCTTTTCATTGTCTCGAGTCCAATCGAATTAGTCTAGCAATTCGCGAAGAAACGAAAAAACATGAAGTTATCACGATATCAAAAACCACATTTCATTGGCTCGATTTCAATCGAATTAGACTTACAATTCGTCAAAAATGAACAAATCCAAAGTTATCTTGGAATCAAAAACCACTTTTCATTGGCTCGATTCCAATGGAATTACACTAGCAATTCGCCAAAAACGAACAAGCCCGAAGTTATCGTCAAATCAAAAATCACTTTTCACTGGCTCGATTCCAATAGAATTGGACTAGCAATTCAGAAAAAATGAACAAACGCGAAGTTATCATTACATGAAAAATCACTTTTCATAGGTTCGACTCCAATCAAATTAGACTAATATTTCGCCAGAAACGAACAAACTCAAAATTATCTTGAAATCAAAAACCTCTTTTCATTGGCTCGATTCCAATCGAATTAGACTAGCAATTCGCCAATAAACGAAAGAACCCAAAATTATCATGAAATCAAAAACCACTTTTCATTGGCTCGATTTTAGTCGAATTAGACAAACAATTCGCCAAGAAACGAAAGAACCCAAAGTTTTTCATGAAATCAAAAACCTCTTTTCATGGGCTCGATTCCAATCGAATTAGTCTAGCTATTCGCCAAAAATGAATAAACCCGAAGTTATCACGAAATCAAAAACCACATTTCATTGGCTCAATTCCAATCTAATTAGACTAACATTTTGCCAAAAACGACCAAACCCGAAGTTATCATTAAATGAAAAACCACTTTTCATTGGCTCGATTCCAATCATATTAGACTAGTAATTCACCAAAAGCGAACAAACTCGAAATTATCAGGAACTCAAAAACCACTTTCCATTGGCTTGATTGCAATCGAATCACGCTAGCAATTTGCCAAAAACGAACAAGCCCGAAGTTATTGTGAAACCAAAAATCAATTTTCATTAGCTCGATTCCAATCGAATTAGACTAGCAATTCGCCAAAAGTGAACAAACCCGAAGTTATCTAGAAATCAAAAACCACTTTTCATTGGCTCGATTCCAATCGCATTACACTAGTTATTCGCCAAAAACGAACAATCCCGAAGTAATCGTGAAATAAAAAAACCACTTTTCAATGGCTCAATCGAATTAGACTAGCAATTCGCAAAAAACGAACAAACCCGAAGTTATAAGTAAATGAAAAAACACTTTTCACAGGCCCGATTTCAATCAAATTAGACTAGTAAATTTTCAAAAATGAATAAACTCGAAATTATCTTGAAATCAAAAACCTCTTTTCATTGCCTCCATTCCAATCGAATTAGACTAGCAATTCGCCAAGAAATGAAAGAACCCGAAATTATCATGAAATCAAAAACCTCTTTTCGTTGCCTCGATTCTAATCGAATTAGACTAGCAATTCGCCAAGAAATGAAAAAACCCGAAATTATCATGAAATCAAAAACCACTTTCCTTTGGCTCGATTCCAATCGAATTCCACTAGCAATTCGCCAAAAAAGAACAAACCCAAAGTTATCGTGAACTCAAAAACCACTTTTGATTGGCTTGATTCCGATCGAATTAGACTAGTAATACGCAAAAAATGAACAAACCCAAAGTAATCACGAAATCAAAAACCACATTTCATTGGCTCGATTCCAATCAAATTAGACTAGCAATTCACCAAAAATGAACAAACCCGAGGATATCATGAAATCAAAAACCACATTTCATTGGCTCGATTCCAATCGAATTAGACTAGTAATTTGCTAAAAACGAATAAGCCTGAAATTATCATGAACTCAAAAACTGTAGAACCCCAAATAATTATAGACACCTTAGTGGCACTAAGACATGAATATTGGATGACTAAAGTATACTTCAGATTTTTAGTCTAAATTGAGACCCATTTTCGACATAGGAAATATTCGATTTGGAAAATGATATCTAAATCAAAGTTTTATCTCTTTAAGTTAGTTTTCCAACGCACTTTGAATTATCTCAATCGGATATCAGGAGAAGAAGTTATAATAGAAGCACTGAAAGCTGTGCAGTGTCAACCAGACTACAACCGATCGACCGAAACTGCCTCAAATGAAAATTCTTGTTTTTCTCTAGAATTTAAATATTTATTTTCATCAATTATTTTCTCAAAGGGCCACCCACGTTTTTGGCAATAAAAACCCCCACTAAATTGAAGCATTTAACCTCAAACTTAAATGACAGCCATGTTTTCTCTCTTAAATGAAATTTGACCCTTCATTTGCTTTAAGTTATGGGATATTTACCTATAAATCGAGGCCTCATTTCACTCATTTTTTTCTCGCACCAAAAGCAAGAGCTTTTACATACTAAAGAAAGATTTTCCAATAGAGAAAAATAGAGGGAGGAAAACTATTTTTCCTAAAAGTTTAAGAAGTGTTTTCAAGCATCAATTCTCAACGGTTTTCAAACATCCAAGGAGTGCATTTCTTTCAACATCCAAGTTTCATAGAAGTTTTCAATCCAAGTTTTCAAAGTTTCAAAAGCATCAATCAAGGTAGGTAGAGGTGCAATGTGTTTAATCGTCTTAAGTTATAAGTTTCGATTCAAGTTAATGTTCGTATGTCAAATGGTACTCCGGTATGGCATATCCCTCTATGTTAATGGTTGTATGTCAAATGGTACTTCGGTACGGCATGCCCCTCTATGTTGAAGAAATGTTCATATGTCAAATGGTGCCCTCGGGTATGGCATACCCCTTCATGTCAAATGGTGCCTCCAGATACGACATGTATGAAAAGTTATAAAGTTAATGTTTTGAAATGTATAGCTTGATCACGAATGCACCTATGACACCTATTGAGTTTTTCAACTCACGGGTTTAATCTCATCTCTACAGATTGAAGGAATTCTACCTCGGGCATGGATAGAGGAGAAGATGGAGAGTGATGTAATGAGCCCATGGAAATCCGGTGAATAAGTGATTTGGATTTATTTTTATGAAATGTTTACCAATGTTATTTCTTTAAAATTTTGAATAACGCAGAATGCGAGAACAAGTTATGTTTTCTTCAAATAAATTACATTTTATTGTTTTGAAAAATGATTCAATATTTTTGTTTAAAGTATTTGAAGTATTGTTATTTAAATTATTACCCGAAGATATGAGTTTCCGCTAAAACGTATACACTTGTTACTAAACCACCGGTTAAGCTAAGTAAAGTAAGTAGCGTTCTGATCCACTAGGGGTTGGGGTGTTACAGCGTGGTATCAGAGCAAGGTTTAGCTGGTTCTATAGACCAAGTTTTTTTTTAAAAAAAAAAACAAAAGGAAAATGAAAAGTTTAAGGTATTCAATTTCATCGTGCATCCATCCATCAATCTCATCCTATGGCCCAGGTATGTTCATGTTTAAAGTTGATGATTATGTTTATGTTATGATGCTTTGATATAATTTAGAGATGTGTTATTTAAAAATATGTAATTGACTTGGGCAAAAGCTAAGGGCTTAAAGGGAATTGCATGATATGAAAGTTTAAATATTTGCATGTTTTCTTTAAGCAAAGAAAAAGTATGATGTATGTGAAAATGCAACATATATGGCTTGTAGAATGACTAGGGCATATAGAGAAGCATTGAACCGTAGAATTGCTATTCATTCCTATGAAAACTATGTAACTGATCCGACCCGACCGCTTAGCGAACATGTGTATGACATCCATGAGAGATGCATGACGGCGATTGATACTGGTATGGAGATCACGCATATTGAGGCTATAAATAACCTCATGCACTCCCTCAAACCTCATTGGGGAGATATGGGAGTCACGGTTAGGGAAGAAATGTTAGAAGGCAACCCAAACCTATTCGAGTTTGAGAGGTATTGCCATGCCCTGATTGATTTGTGGGATGATGTAATCCATGAGGAGCCTGAGGAGGAACCTTTGGTTGAGGAAGAAGATCCCAAAGAAGAACTCGAGGATGATTTAGAGAATTATCCTAAGCCTAAGCCACAGGTTGAGATGGACATAGAGTCTGGACCTGAGGCGAAAGACTCCTCCGAAGATGAAGCTCCACCAAAGAAGATCCGTAGAACTTATAAGGATTAGATTTAAATCCTTGTAATAGCTTCCCTTATGTCAAGAAATAAAATACTATCTTCTTTGCTTTAGTATTCGAAGAATGAAACCAATAAGAACCATATGTTTTGTCTAAAGGAAATGGCCCGCACAAACCAAAACTTGATAAGAGACCTCCTCTGAGCGGTTCAAGACCTAGGCAGGCAAAACCTGAACCAAGCTTAACCCCTACCACTAGTTCCTAATGTTCCAAACCATGCTTTAGTGGTCGAGCAATTTTGAAGGCACAAGCCCCCTATCTTCAATGGAGCAGCTGATCCACTTGCAGCCGAGGAGTGACTTCGCAAGTTGGAGTGTATATTTCGATTGATAGGGTGTACGAACACTCAGAAAGTCCAGTGTGTTGAGTTCATGTTTTTCGGTGATGCAAGTCACTGGTGGGACTCAATGTTAAGGACAAGGACCCCTGAACAATAAGCAGAATTGACTTGGGAGCAATTCAAAGGGGAAGTAATGGACAAGTACTTTCCCTAGTCCTTGAGGGATCACAAAGAAAGTGAATTCCTCCAACTCAAGGAAAAGACTATGTCCCTGACTGAGTATGAGAGGAAGTTTGATCACTTTCAAGGTATGCTCCACATCTGGTGGATATGGAAGATAAGAAGGTACGAAGGTTTGAACAAGGACTAAACACGAATATAAGCATGATACTTATGTCCCATCGCTTCACCACATATCGTGAAATGCTGGAAAGAGCTCATGCTATTTGGTACTAGAAGACTAGTACCAAACAACATGGTCAACTGTTCAATCAATCGAACAATGGTAACATGGGAAAGAGGAAATGGAATGGCCAGGACAAGGGAAAAGGCAAGTGGCAGAAAAAGAAAGCTAATGGCAAAGCCAATGCCAGCAAAAGCATTGTGTCGGTTATTGCGCCCTGTTTTAAGTGTGGAAGGACACATCGTGGCGAGTGCTTACAAGGGAAAAATGTTTGTTTCCGATGTGGCAAGCCAGGACATATCATTAGGGATTGTCCCACACATACCCAAAAGAAGGATGATAACAGCGACCAGAACCAGAAAGGGAAAGCACGAGTTTTTCCATTGACTTAACAGGATGCAGAGGAAAACTCTAATGTCATAGCAGGTACTCTACTGATAGCCAATACACTTGCTTATGTATTGTTTGATTTAGGAGTTGCACACTCCTTTGCTTCAACAACTTTTATGGCTAAATCTAGTATTACCTATGATAAGTCGGAAGGTACATTAGAAGTTAGTATTCCTTCGGGCCACCCTTTGAATACTGATAGAATAGCCAAGTCAGTAAGTATCGAAGTTGAGGAAAAACCATGGAGCGAACCTATACATGATAGAAATGAAGGATTTTGATGTAATACTAGGCATGGATTGGTTAGGTTGTAATTACGCCACCATCCGATGTAAGGAAATGGAAGTATCATTTCAGAAACCAAGAGAGGAACCATTTTCGTTCCTTGGAATGAAGACGAAACCCCTTATTCGACTAGTATCGACTTTACAAGCTGAGAAGATGTTGAGAAAAGAAACATGTCAAGGATAGCTAGTAAGTATCTCAGGAGGGAAATAAGAGATGATAAGGGTTGAAGATGTACCAGTAGTACGGGAATTCGTAGATGTGTTTCTAGAAGATCTATCTGGTATTCCACCTGATAGACAAGTTAAATTCACCATAGACCTAATTCCTGGGGCGGTACCAGTATCTAAGGCCCCATACCGAACGGCCCCAAAGGAACTACAAGAATTAAAGAAGCAATTGCAAGAACTCCTAGATATGGGCTTTATACAACCAAGCGTATTTCCATGGGGTGCGCCGGTGTTGTTTGTAAAGAAGAAAGATGGAAGCATGAGGATGTGCATCGATTATAGGAAGATAAATCGATTAACCATCAAGAATAAGTACCTACTCCCGAGGATCGAGGATCTGTTAGATCAACTGAAAGGAGCTAAGGTATTTTCCAAGATTGACTTACGATCGGGATACCATCAACTGAAAGTAGAGATAAAGGATATACCTAAGACAACTTTTAGAACTTGATATGGACACTACAAGTTTACGGTGATGCCGTTTGGGCTAACCAATGCACCTATAGTGTTCATGGACCTGATGAATCGAGTGTGTTATCAATACTTGGATAAGTTGGTCATAGTCTTCATCGATGACATTCTGATATATTCCAAGAGTAAGGAGCAACATGAAGAGCACTTGAGAATAGCCTTAGAGGTATTACGCAAGGAGAAGATGTATGCCAAATTCAAGAAATACGAGTTTTGGCTTGAACGAGTTGGATTTCTTGGATATGTAGTTACTGCTTAAGGGATTGAAGTAGATCTAGCAAAAGTAGAAGCAATAACCAACTGGAAAGCACCAACAAATGCTGGCGAAGTATGGAGTTTTCTAGGATTGGCTGGATATTATAGGAGATTCATAGAAGGATTCTCCAAAATAGCTGGACCAATGATGCAGCTTACAAGGAAGGGAGTAAAATTCCAATGGACGGAAAAATGCGAAAAAAGTTTCCAAGAACTTAAGCAGAAGTTGATATCAGCACCTGTATTAACAATACCTGAAGGTACGGAAGGGTTTGTTATATACAACAACGCATCCAAGCGAGGATTGGGATGTGTACTAATGCGGAATGGAAAAATGATAGCCTATGCTTCAAGACAATTGAAGAAACATGAACAGAACTACCCGACGTGTGATTTAGAACTTGCAGCGATAGTACACGCTTTAAAGATATGGCGAAACTACTTGTATGGACGGAAGTGTGATATCTACACAGATCACAAAAGTTTCAAGTATTTCTTCACATAGAAGGAATTGAATAGCGACAAAGATGATGGTTGGAATTGGTAAACGATTACAACTGCACTATTCACTACCATCCGGGTAAGGCTAATGTTGTGGCCGACGCTCTAAGTAGAAAATCAATGGGACAATTGATATCACTACACACCTCTCAAGTGGAGTTAGTCAAGGACTCGGAAAAGTTGTAGTCAAAGTGGTTACCACACCAGGACAAGTCACTGCTCATCTAGCAGCTTTAATAATTTGACCTACTCTTAAAGATTGAATTATAAAAGTACAAAATAAAGACTCATTTTTGCAGAAGATTAAGAATGAAGTTGATACCGATAAGAAAAAGGACTTTGGAATAGCTGAGGATTAGGCACTGATATTTAGAGGAAGAATTTGCGTGCCTAAGGATGAAGCCTTGAGAAATGAGATATTAAAAGAAGCTCATTCCACCCCGTACACCGCACATCCCGGTGGTACGAAAATGTTTTGAGATCTTCGAGATACATTTTGGTGGAGAAATATGAAAAGAAGTATAGGGCTATACGTGCAGAAGTGCATGGTATGTCAACAGGTTAAGGCAGAACACTAAAAACCAGCTGGATTGTTAAATCCATTAGATATACCTGAATGGAAATGGGAAAAATATCACGATGGACTTTGTGGTTGGATTCCCGAAGGTAGCAAGAGGAAATAATGCTATATGGGTAGTAGTGGATCGACTAACGAAGTCAACTCATTTTCTTCCAGTGAAAATAACATTCAGTTTAGACCCATTGGCACAGTTGTACATTAAAGAGGCTGTGAGATTACACGGTGTACCTGTATCCATTATGTCTGACAGAGACCCAAGGTTCACGTCCAAATTTTGGAAAAGTCTACAAGGAGCTATGGGAACGAAGCTAAACTTTAGTACAGTATATCACCCTCAGTCCGATGGTCAGTCTGAAAGGACCATCCAAACTTTGGAAGACATGCCGAGAACATGTGTTTTGGATCTAGGAGGTAATTGGGAGTCATACTTACCTCTAGTAGAGTTTGGTTATAATAACAGTTTCCAAGCAACTATTGGAATGGCACCATAACGAAGTTCTCTATGGTAGAAGATGTAGATCCCCTGTTCATTGGGATGAAGTCGGAGAGAAGAGAGTTTTAGGACCAAAAATAGTTGAAAGGATGGTCGAGGTAATCCATAGGATCCGTGCAAGATTAAAGGCATCACAGGATCGACAAAAGAGCTACGCAGATACAAGAAGGAAGGATTTAGAATTCCAAGTTGGGGATAAAGTGTTTCTGAAACTAGCACCGATGAAAGGTGTACTTAGATTTGGAAAGAAAGGCAGGCTACGACCCCGATATATCGGATCTTTCGAGATACTTGATAGAGTCGAAAATGTGTCTTACCAACTAGCTTTGCCACCTGAATTATCGACAGTGCACAATGTGTTCCATATATCGATGATAAAGAAGTATGTACATGATCCTAATCAAGTAGTGAGTTATCAAACCTTGGAGGTACAGAAAGATTTGTCGTACGAGGAACTATCGATCAAGATATTGGATCGAATAGTGCATAAACTAAGGAATCAGGAGATTCGGCTGGTTAAGATACAGTGGAATCATCACGGCGTAGAAGAAGCCACTTAGGAAAAAGAAGAAGAAACCAAAGACAAGTATACAATACTATTCACCCACTCAGAAGGTAAATTTCAAGGATAAAATTTTAATTAAGGTGTACAGGATATAGAACCCCAAATAATTCTAGACATCTTAGTGGCACTAAGACATGAATATTGGATGATTAAAGTATACTTCAGATTTTTAGTCTCATTTGAGACCCATTTTTGACATAGGAAAAATTCGATTTGGAAAATGATATATAAATAAAGTTGTAGCTTTTTGAGTTAGCTTTTCAACGCACTTTGAATTACCTCAATCGGATATCGGGAGAAGAAGTTATCATAGAAACACTGAAGGCTGTGCAGTGTCAACCGGACTACAACTGGTTGACCGAAACTGCCTGAAATGAAAATTCTCGTTTTTCTCTAGAGTTTAAATATTTATTTTCATCAATTATTTTCTCAAAAGGCCACCCAGGTTTTTGGCAATAAAAACCCCACTAAATTGAAGCATTTAACCTCAAACTTAAATGGCACCCATGTTCTCTCTTAAATGAAATTTGACCCTTCATTTGCTTTAAGTTATGGGATATTTACCTATAAATAGAGACCTCATTTTACTCATTTTTTTTTTCTCACATCAAAAGCAAGAGCTTTTATATACTAAAGAAAGAGTTTCGAAAAGTTTAAGAACTGTTTTCAAGCATCAATTTTCAACGGTTTTCAAACATCCAAGGAGTGCATTTCTTTCAACGTCCAAGTTTCATCGAAGTTTTAAATCCAAGTTTTCAAAGTTTCAAAAGCATCTATCAAGGTAGGTAGAGGTGCAATGTGTTTAATCATGTTAAGTTATATGTTTCGATTCATGTTAATGTTCGTATGTCAAATGGTACTCCGGTACGGCATATCCCTCTATGTTAATGGTTGTATGTCAAATGGTACTCCGATACGGCATACCCCTCTATGTTGAAGAAATGTTCGTATGTCAAATGGTGCCATCGGGTACGGCATACCCCTTCATGTCAAATGGCGCCTCCGGGTACAGTATGTATGAAAAGTTATAAAGTTAATGTTTTGAAATGTATAGCTTGATCACGAATGCACCTATGACACCTATTGAGTTTTTCAACTCACGGGTTTAATCCCATCTCTATAGATTGAAGGAATAATACCTCAGGCATGGATAGAGGAGAAGACGAAGAGTGATGCAACGAGCCCATGGAAATCCGGTGAATAAGTGATTTGGATTTATTTTTATGAAATGTTTTCCAATGTTATTTCTTTAAAGTTTTGAATAACGTAGAATGCGAGAACAAGTTATGTTTTATTCAAATAAATTACATTTTGTTGTTTTGAAAAATGATTCAGTGTTTTTGTTTAAAGTATTTGAAGTATTGTTATTTAAATTATTACCCGAAGATGTAAGCTTCTGCTAAAACGTATACACCTGTTACTAAACCACCGGTTAAGCTAAGTAAAGGAAGTAGCGTTCCGGTCCACTAGGGGTCGGGGCGTTACAAAAACCTCTTTTCATTAGCTCGCTTCCAATCGAATTAGACTAGCAACTCGCCAAAAATGAACAAACCCGAAGTTATCATGAAATCAAAAACCCCATTTCATTAGCTCGATTACAATCGAATTAGACTAGTAATTCGCCAAAAATGAAAAAACCTGAAGTTATCATTAAATCAAAAGCGACTTTTCATTGGCTCGATTCAAATCAAATTAGACTAGCAATTTGCCAAAACGAACAAACCCGAAGTTATCATGAAATCAAAATCCACTTTTCATTCATTCAATTCCAATCGAATTAGACTAGCAATTTGCAAAAAATGAACAAACCGAAGTTATCAAGATATCAATAGCCAATTTTCATTATCTCGAATCCAATCGAATTAGACTAGCAATTTACCAAAAATGAACAAACCCAAAGTTATCATGAAATCAAAAACCACTTTTCATTGGCTCGATTCTAATCGAATTAGACTAGCAATTCACCAAAAACTAAAAAACTCGAAGTTATTTTGAAATCAAAAATCACTTTTCATTGGCACGATTCCAATCAAATTACACAAGCAATTCGCCAAAAATGAACAAGCCCGAAGTTATCGTGATATCAAAAGCCACTTTTCATTGGCTCTATTCCAATCGAATTAGTCTAGCTATTCGCCAAAAACGAACAAAGCCGAAGTTATCATTAAATAAAAAATGACATTTCATTTGCTCGATTCCAATCGAATTAGACTAGCAATTGGCCCAAAATGAACAAACCCGAAGTTACCATGAAATCAAAATCCACTTTTCATTGGCTCGATTCCAATCGAATTAGACTAACAATTCACCAAGAA
>NW_019264091.1:391316-450480 GCF_002742605.1 Olea europaea var. sylvestris | reverse complement strand
AACCCGAAGGTCCACTAGCATTCCATGCATATTTAATCGCATATAAGAGCATAAGGAAACGTAAACACTTTGCACATAAATGTATCTTACCTTGTTATCGAAATGTACACGAAAAATATTTGAATGCACGTTCCAAAATTCCTTCCTCTACTCTGTGAACGATTTATTGATCGACAGTGATAGTTGATGTATGACAAATTTCTGTTTTCACACACTCTTTCCTCTTTCTCTCTCTCTCTCTCTCTTTCTTTCTTCTCTCTCTTTCACGTGGGAATATTTTTTGGTGTGATAAAATATGAAATCCTTGCCTAGTATTTATAGGTGTAGGCTAGAGTAGTAGATAAACCAAAACTTTGATTTGATAAAGTCAAATCCAATGTGGCACGTATCATAAAAAAATTGTACTTTATCATTATTTTATTTCATCTAAAAGAACTACCATTCCTATCCAATAAAAATGTGGTAGCCAATCAATCAAATTCAAAATGGGTTAAAACTATATAAAATTATATTTATCTTGTTTTCTTTCAATTGGGTATAATTTAATACGTTCTTATCCAAAATAACTTTTCTCGAGTCATAGACTTCTAATTAATTACGACCTTCGAAATGAGTCTAATATTGATATACATATCATTACTTTATCAAAATCCAATTATTTGACCCCAAATATATAATATATTAATATTTATTTCACCTTAATCCCTCACTTTCAAAATAATATAATAATTTATTTATTTTCTTAAAACAATTTCGGAATGTTACACTCGAAATTATCAGGAAATCAAAAACCACTTTCCATTGGCTCGATTCCAATCGAATTACACTAGCAATTCGCCAAAAACGAACAAACCCGAAGTTAACGTGAAATCAAAAATCACCTTTCATTGGCTCGATTCCAATCGAATTACACTAGCAATTCGCCAAAAATGAACAAAGCCAAAGTTATCGTGAAATCAAAAACCACTTTTCATGGGCTCGATTCCAATCGAATTAGACAGCAATTCGCAAGAAATGAACAAACCCGATTTTATCATTAAATGAAAAACCACTTTTCATAGGCTCGATTCCAATCAAATTAGACTAGTAATTCGCCAAACACGAACAAACTCGAAATTATCTTGAAATCGAAAACTTCCTTTCATTGGCCGATTCTAATCGAATTAGACTAGCAATTTGCTAAGAAACGATAGAACCCGAAATTATCGTGAAATCAAAAACCTCTTTTCATTGGCTCGATTCCAATCGAATTAGACTAGCAATTCGCAAAGAAACGAAAATACCTGAAGTTTTCATGAAATCAAAAACCACTTTTCATTAGTTCGATTCCAATTGAATTAGTCTAGCTATTTGTAAAAAACGAACATGCTCGAAGTTATCACGAAATCAAGAACCACATTTCATTGGCTCGATTCCAATCGAATTAGACTAGCGATTCGCTAAAACGAACAGACCCAAAATTATTATGAAATCAAAAATCACATTTCATTGGCTCGATTCCAATCGAATTAGACTAGCAATTTGTCAAAAACGAAAAACCCCGAAGTTATCATGAAATTAAAAACCAGATTTTCATTGGCTTGATTCCAATCGAATTAGACTAGCAATTCGTCAAAAATGAACAAACCCGAAGTTATCATGAAATCAAAAGCTACATTTCATTGGCTCGATTCTAATTGAATTAGACTAGCAATTTGCTAAAAACGAAAAAAACCCAAAGTTATCATGAAATCAATAACCATATTTCATTGGCTTGATTCCAATCGAATTAGACTAGCAATTCGCCAAAAATAAAAAAAACCCGATGTTATCATAAAATTAAAAGCGACTTTTCATTGGCTCAATTCAAATCGAATTAGACTAACCATTCGCCAAGAGACGAAAGAACCCGATGTTTTCATGAAATCAAAAACCTCTTTTCATTGGCTCGATTCCAATCGAATTAGTCTTGCTATTCGCCAAAAACGAACAAACCCGAATTTATCACGAAATCAAAAACCACATTTCGTTGGCTCAATTCCAATCGACTTAGATTAGCAATTTGCCAAAAATGAACAAGCCCAAAGTTATCATGAAATCAGAAAACCACATTTCATTGGCTCGATTCCAATCGAATTGGACTAGAAATTTGCCAAAAATGAACAAACCCGAAGTTATAATGAAATCAAAAATCACATTTCGAGCTCATTGGCTCGATTCCAATCGAATTACACTAGCAATTCGCCAAAAATGAACAAACCGGAAGTTATCGTGAAATCATAAATCACTTTTCATTTGGCTCGATTTCAATCGAATTGGACTAACAATTCGCCAAAAACGAACAAACCCTAAGTTATCTTGAAATCAAAAACAACTTTTCATTGGCTAGATTCCAATCAAATTACGCTAGCAATTCGTCAAAAGCGAACAAACCCGAAGTTCTCGTGAAATCAAAAATAACTTTTCATTGGCTGGACTCCAATCGAATTAGACTAGCAAAAATGAACAAACCCGCAGTTATCATTAAATGAAAAACCACTTTTCATAGGCTCGATTCCAATCAAATTAGACTATTAATTCGCCAAAAACAAAAAATCCCGAAATTATCATGAAATCAAAAACCACTTTTCATTGGCTCGATTCCAATCGAATTAGACTAGCAATTCGCCAAGAAACGAAAGAACCCGAAGTTATTATGAATTCACAAACTTCTTTTCATTGGCTCGATTCCAATCAATTAGACTAGCAATTCGCCAAGAAACGAAAAAACTTGAAGTTATCATGAAATCATAAACCACTTTTCATTAGCTCGATTCTAATTGAATTAGTTTAGCTATTCGCAAAAAATGAACATACTCGAAGTTATCACGAAATCAAGAACCATTTTTCATTGGCTCGATTCCAATCGATTTAGACTAGCAATTCGCAAAAAACGAACAAACCCAAAATTATCGTGAAATCAAAATTCACTTTTCATTGGCTTGATTCCAAAGGAATTAGACTTGCAATTCACCAAAAATGAAAAATCCTGAAGTTATCATGAAATCAAAAACCACATTTCATTGGCTCGATTCCAATCGAATTAGTCTAGCTTTTCGCTAAAAAGGAATAAACCCGAAGTTTTCCTGAAATCAAAAATCGCTTTTCATTGACTCGATTTCAATCGAATAAGACTAGCAATTTGCTAAAAACGAGCAAACCTGAAGTTATCCTGAAATGAAAAACCATATTTCATTAGCTCGATTCCAATCGAATTAGAGTAACAATTCACCGAAAACGAAAAAACCTGTAGTTATCATGAAATCAAAAGAGACTTTTCACTGGCTCGATTCAAATCGAATTAAACTAGCAATTTGCCAAAACGAACAAACTCGAAGTTATCATGAAATCAAAATCCAATTTTCATTCGTTCGGTTCCAATCGAATTAGACAAGTAATTTGCAAAAAATGAACAAACCGAAATTATCATGAAATCAAAAGCCACATTTCATTGGCTCGATTCCAATTGAATTAGACTAGTAATTTGTCAAAAACGAACAAATCCAAAGTTGTCATGAAATCAAAAATCACTTTTAATTGGCTCGATTCTAATAGAATTAGACTAGCAATTCACCAAAAACGAAAAAACCCAAAGTAATTTTGAAATCAAAAGCCACTTTTCATTGGCTTGATTCCAATCGAATGAAACAAGCAATTCGCCAAAAATGAACAAGCCCGAAGTTATCGTGAAATCAAATAACACTTTTCATTGGCTCGATTCCAATCGAATTACCCTTTCATTTCGCCAAAAAGGAATAAACCTGAAGTTATCATGAAATCAAAAGCCACTTTTCATTGGCTCATCCCAATTGAATTAGACTAGCAATTCACCAAAAACTAGCAAACCGAAGTTATCACAAAATCAAACGCCACTTTTCTTTGGCTCGATTCCAATCGAATTAGTCTAGCTATTCGCCAACAACCAACAAACCCGAAGTTATCATGAAAAATTAAGACCACATTTCATTGGCTCGATTCCAATCGAATTAGACTAGCAATTCGCTAAAAATGAACAAACCCGAAGTTGTCATGAAATCAAAAACCACTTTTCAATGGCTCGATTTCAATAGAATTAGACTAGCAATTCACCAAAAATGAAAAAACCCAAAGTAATTTTGAAATCAAAAGCCACATTTCATTGGCTCGATTCCAATCAAATTACACAAGCAATTCGCCAAAAATGAACAAACCCGAAGTTATCGTGAAATCAAATACCACTTTTCATTGGCTCGATTCCAATCGAATTACCCTTGCATTTCGCCAAAAAGGAATAAACCTAAAGTTATCATGAAATCAAAAGCTACTTTTCATTGGATCGGTCCCAATTGAATTAGACTAGCAATTCGCCAAAAACTAACAAATCGAAGTTATCATGAAATCAACCGCCAGTTTTCTTTGGCTCGATTCCAATCGAATTAGTCTAGCTATTTGCCAACAACCAACAAACCCGAAGTTATCATGAAATCAAAAACCACATTTCATTGGCTCAATTCCAATCGAATTAGACTAACAATTTGCCAAAAATGAACAAACCCAAAGTTATCATGAAATCAAAAACCACTTTTCAATGGCTCGATTCTAGTCGAATTAGACTAGCAATTCGCAAAGAAAAGAAAAAAACCTAAAGTTTCCATGAAATCAAAAATCACTTTTCATTGGCTCGATTCCCATCGAATTAGTCTAGCTTTTGGCCAAAAACAAACGAACCCGAAGTTATTATGAAATCAAAGCCCACATTTCATTTGCATGAGTCCAATCGAAATAGACCAGCAATTCGTCAAAAACAAACAAACCTGAAGTTATCATGAAATCAAAAACACTTTTCATTGGCTCGACTCCAATCGAATTAGCCGAGCTTTTCGCCAAAAATGAACAAACCCGGAGTTACCATGAAATCAAAAAACCACATATCATTGGCACGATTCCAATTAAAATAGACTAGTAATTCACCAAAAAACAAACAAACCTGAAGCTATCACGAAATCAAAAAAAAAACTTTTCATTGGCTCGATTCCAATCGAATTAGTCTAGCAAATCGCCAAGAAATGAAAAAACCTGAAGTTATCATGAAATCAAAAATCACTTTTCGTTGGCTCGATTCCTACCGAATTAGTCTATCTATTCGCCAAAAATGAACAATCCCGAAGTTATCATAAAATCATAAACTGCATTTCATTGCTCGATTCCAATCGAATTAGACTTGCAATTCACCAAAAACGAACAAACCCGAAGTTATCTTGAAATCAAAAACCACTTTTCATTGGCTCAATTCTAATCGAATTACACTAGCAACTCGCCAAAAATGAACAAACCCGAAGTTATCGTGAAATCAAAAACCACTTTTCATTGGCTCGATTCCAATCGAAGTAGACTAGCAATTTTCCAAAGACGAACAAACCCGAAGTTATCTTGAAATCAAAAACCACTTTTCATTAGCTCGATTCCAATCGTATTAGACTAGTAATTTGCCAAAAATGAACAAACCCGAAGTTATCATGAAATCAAAAACCACATTTCATTCGCTCGATACCAATACAATTAGACTAGCAATTCGCCAAAAATGAACAAACCCGAAGTAATCATGAAATCAAAAGCCACTTTTCAAAGGCTCGATACCAATCGAATTACAATAATAATTCGCCAAGAAACAAAAAAAAACCTGAAGTTTTCTTGAAATCAAAAATCACTTTTCATTGGGTCGATTCCAATCGAATTAGTCTAGCCTTTCGCCAAAAACGAACGAACGCGAAGTTATCATGAAATCAAAACTCACATTTCATTGGCGCGAGTCCAATTGAAATAGACTAGCAATTCGCCAAAAACGAACAAACCCGAAGTTATCATGAAATCAAAAACACTTTTCATTGGCTCGACTCCAATCGAATTAGCCGAGCTTTTCGCCAAAAATGAACAAACCCGGAGTTATCATGAAATCAAAAACCACATATCATTGGCATGATTCCAATTAAAATAGACGAGTAATTCACCAAAAAACAAACAAACCTGAAGCTATCAAGAAATCACAAAAAAAACTTTTCATTGGCTCGATTCCAATCGAATTAGACTAGCAAATCGCCAAGAAACGAAAAAACCTGAAGTTATCATGAAATCAAAAATCACTTTTCGTTGGCTCGATTCCTACCGAATTAGTCTATCTATTCGCCAAAAATGAACAAACCCGAAGTTATCATAAAATCAGAAACTGCATTTCATTGGCTCGATTCCAATCGAATGCAATTCACCAAAAACGAACAGACCCGAAGTTATCTTGAAATCAAAAACCACTTTTCATTGGCTCAATTCTAATCGAATTACACTAACAACTCGCCAAAAATGAACAAACCCGAAGTTATAGTGAAATCAAAAACCACTTTTCATTGGCTCGATTCCAATCGAATTAGACTAGCAATTTTCCAAAGACGAACAAACCCGAAGTTATCTTGAAATCAAAAACCACTTTTCATTAGCTCGATTCCAATCGTATTAGACTAGTAATTTGCCAAAAACGAACAAACCCGAAGTTATCATGAAATCAAAAACCACATTTCATTGGCTCGATACCAATAGAATTAGACTAGCAATTCGCCAAAAATGAACAAACCCGAAGTAATCATGAAATCAAAAGCCACTTTTCAAAGGCTCGATACCAATCGAATTACAATAGTAATTCGCCAAGAAACAAAAAAAAACCTGAAGTTTTCTTGAAATCAAAAATCACTTTTCATTGGCTCGATTCCAATCGAATTAGTCTAGCCTTTAGCCAAAAATGAACGAACACGAAGTTATCATGAAATCAAAACTCACATTTCATTGGCGCAAGTCCAATCGAAATAGACTAGCAATTCGCCAAAAATGAACAAACCCGAAGTTATCACGAAATCAAAACCACTTTTCAATGGCTCGATTCCAATCGAATTAGTCTTGCTTTTCACCAAAAACGAACAAACCGATGTTATCATGAAATCAAAAACCACATTTCATTAGCTCGATTCCAATCAAATTAGACTTGCAACTCGCCAAAAATGAACAAACCTAAAGTTATCTTGAAATCAAAAACCACTTTTCATTGGCTCGATTCCAATCGAACTACACTAGCAATTCGTCAAAAACGAACAAACCCGAAGTTATCGTGAAATAAAAAACCACTTTTCATTAGCTCGATTCCAATCGAATTAGACTAGCAATTCGCCAAAAGCGAACAAACCAGAAGTTATCTTGAAATCAAAAACCACTTTTCATTGGCACGATTCCAATCGAATTAGACTAGCATTTCGTCAAAAATGAACAGACCCGAAGTTATCATTAAATGGAAAATCACTTTTCCTTGTCTCGATTCCAATCATATCGCCAAAAGCGAACGGACTCGAAATTATCAAGAAATCAAAAACCACTTTCCATTGGCTCGATTCCAATCAAATTATACTAGCAATTCGCCAAAAATGAAAAAACCCGAAGTTATCGTGAAATGAAAAAAACCACTAGTCATTGGCTCGATTCCAATTTCATTACACTAGCAATTCGCCAAAAACGAACAAACTCGAAGTTATCGTGAAATCAAAAAATCACTTTTCATGGTCTCGATTCCAATCGAATTAGACATCAATTTGCATTAAATGAACAAACCATATTTTATCATTAAATGAAAAACCAATTTTCATAGGCTCGATTCCAATCAAATTAGACTAGTAATTCGCCGAAAAAGAACAGACTCGAAATTATCTTGAAATCAAAAACCTCTTTTCATTGGCACGATTGCAATCGAATTAGACTAGCAATTAGGCAAGAAACGAAAGAACCTGAAATTATCATGAAATCAAAAACCTCTTTTCATTGGCTCGATTCCAATAGAATTAGACTAGCAATTCGCCAAGAAACGAAATACCTGAAGTTTTCATGAAATCAAAAACCACTTTTCATTAGCTCGATTCCAATTGAATTAGTCTAGCTATTCGCAAAAAATGAACATGCTCGAACTTATCACGAACTCAAGAACCACATTTCATTGGCATGATTACAATCGAATTAGACTAGCAATTCGCCAAAAACGAACAGACCCAAAATTATCATGAAATCAAAAATCACTTTTCATTGGCTCGATTCCAATCGAATTAGATTAGCAATTCGTCAAAAACAAAAAAACCCGAAGTTATCATGAAATCAGAAACCACATTTCATTTGCTTGATTCCAATCGAATTAGACTAGCAATTCGCAAAAATGAACAAATCCGAAGTTATCGTGAAATCGAAAACCACTTTTCATTGGCTCGATTCCAATCGAATTGGACTAAGAATTTGCCAAAAACGAATAGACCCAAAGTTATTTTGAAATCAAAAACAACTTTTCATTGGCTAGATTCCAATCAAATTACACTAGCAATTCGTTAAAAGTGAACAAACCCGAAGTTCTCGTGAAATCAAAAACAACTTTCATTAACTGGATTCCAATCGAATTAGACTAGCAATTCTCAAAAAATGAACAAACCTGAAGTTATCATTAAATGAAAAACCACATTTCATAGGCTCGATTCCAATCAAATTAGACTAGCAATTCGCCAAGAAATGAAAGAACCCGAAGTTATTATGAAATCAAAAACCTCTTTTCATTGGCTCGATTCCAATCGAATTAGACTAGGAATTCGCCAAGAAACGAAAAAACTTGAAGTTATCATGAAATCATAAGCCACTTTTTGTTAGCTTGATTCCAATTGAATTAGTCTAGCTATTCGCAAAAAATAACATACTCGAAGTTATCACGAAATCAAGAACCACTTTTCATTGGCTCGATTCCAATCGAATTAGACTAGCAATTTGCCAAAAACGAACAAACCCAAAATTATCATGAAATCAAAATTCACTTTTCATTGGCTTGATTCCAAACGAATTAGACTAGCAATTCACCAAAAATGAAAAAACCCGAAGTTATCATGAAATCAAAAATCACATTTCATTGGCTTGATTCCAATCGAATTAGTCTAGCTTTTCGCCAAAAAGGAATTAACTCGAAGTTTTCCTGAAATCAAAAACCGCTTTTCATTGGCTCGATTCCAATCGAATAAGACTAGTAATTTGCTAAAAACGAACAAACCCGAAGTTATCCTAAAATCAAAAACCACATTTCATTGGCTCGATTCCAATCGAAGTAGACTAGCAATTCGCCAAAAATGAAAAAACCAAAAGTTATCATGAAATCAAAAACCTCATTTCATTGGCTCGATTCCAGTCGAATTAGACTAGTAATTCGCCAAGAAACAAAAAAACTTAAAGTTATCATGAAATCATAAACCACTTTTCATTAGCTCGATTCCAATTGAATTAGTCTAGCTATTCGCAAAAAACGAACATACTCGAAGTTATCACGAAATCAAGAACCACTTTTCATTGGCTCGATTCCAATCGAATTAGACTAGCAATTCACCAAAAATGAACAAACCGAAAATTATCATGAAATCAAAAATCACTTTTCATTGGCTTGATTCCAAACGAATTAGACTAGCAATTCACCAAAAATGAAAAAACAAGAAGTTATCATGAAATCAAAAACCACATTTCATTTGCTCGATTCCAAATGAATTAGTCTGGCTTTTCACCAAAAAGAAATAAACTCGAAGTTTTCTTGAAATCAAAAATAGCTTTTCATTGGCTCGATTCAAATCGAATAAGAATAGCAATTTGCTAAAAACAAACAAACCCGAAGTTATCCTAAAATCAAAAACCACATTTCATTTGCTCGATTCCAATCGAATTAGACTAGCAATTCGCCAAAAACGAAAAAACCTGAAGTTATCATGAAATCAAAAGCGACTTTTCGCAAGCTCGATTCAAATTGAATTGTATTAGCAATTTGCCAAAACGAACAAACCCGAAGTTATCATGAAATCAAAATCCAATTTTCATTCGTTCGGTTCCAATCATTAGACAAGTAATTTGGAAAAAAACGAACAAATCGGAGTTATCATGAAATCAAAAGCCACATTTCATTAGCTCGATTCCAATTGAATTAGACTAGCAATTTGTCAAAAACGAACAAACCCAAAGTTATCATTAAATCACAAACCACTTTTCATTGGTTTGATTCTAATAGAATTAGACTAGCAATTCACCAAAAATAAAAAAACCTAAAGTTATTTTGAAATCAAAAGCCACTTTTCATTAGCTCGATTCCAATCGAATTACACAAGCAATTCGCCAAAAATAAACAAGCCCGAAGTTACCGTGAAATCAAATACCACTTTTCATTGGCTCGATTCCAATCGAATTATACTTGCATTTCGCCAAAAAGGAATAAACCTGAAGTTATCATGAAATCAAAAGCCACTTTTCATGGCTCAGCCCCAATTGAATTAGACAAGCAATTCGCCAAAAACTAACAAACCGAAGTTATCATGAAATCAAACGCCACTTTTCTTTGGTTCGATTCCAATCGAATTAGTCTAGCTATTCTCCAACAACCAACAAACCCAAAGTTATCATGAAATCAAAAAAAAAAAACATTTCATTGGCTCGATTCCAATCGAATTAGACTAACAATTCGCCAAAAATGAACAAACTCAAAGTTATCATGAAATCAAAAACCACTTTTCGATGGCTCGATTCCAATCGAATTAGACTAGCAATTCGTGAAGAAACGAAAAAAACCTAAAGTTTCCATGAAATCAAAAACCACTTTTCATTGGCTCGATTTCCATCGAATTAGTCTAGCTTTTCGCCAAAAACAAACGAACCCGAAGTTATCATGAAATCAAAATTCACATTTAATTCGCGCGAGTCCAATCAAAATAGACAAGTAATTCGCCAAAAATGAACAAACCCGAAGTTATCATGAAATCAAAAACACTTTTCATTGGCTCGACTCCGATTGAATTAGTCTAGCTTTTCACCAAAAATGAACAAACCCGAAGTTATCATGAAATCAAAAAACCACATTTCATTTGTACGATTCCAATTGAAATAGACTAGCAATTCGCCAAAAACGAACAAACCCTAAGTTATCACGAAATCAAAAACCACTTTTCATTGGCTCGATTCCAATCGAATTAGACTAGAAATTTGCCAAAAACGAACAAACCCAAAGTTATCATAAAATCAGAAACCGCATTTCATTGGCTCGATTCCATTCGAATTAGACTTGCAATTCGCCGAAAACAAACAAACCCGAAGTTATCTTGAAATCAAAAACCAATTTTCATTGGCTCGATTCTAATCGAATTACACTAGCAACTCGCCAAAAACGAACAAACCCGAAGTTATCGTGAAATCAAAAACCACTTTTCATTGGCTCGATTCCAATTGAATCAGACTAGCAATTTGCCAAAAACGAACAAACCCGATGTTATCTTGAAATCAAAAACCACTTTTTATTGGCTCGATTCCAATCGTATTAGACTAGTCATTTGCCAAAAATGAACAAACCCGAAGTTATCAAGAAATCAAAAACCACATTTCATTGACTCAATACCAATTGAATTAGACTAGCAATTCGTCAAAAATGAACAAACCTGAAGTTATCATGAAATCAAAAAACACTTTTCAAAGGCTCGATTCCAATCAAATTAGAATAGCAATTCGCCAAGAAACAAAAAAAACCTGGAGTTTTCATGAAATCAAAAATCTCTTTTCATTGGCTCGATTCCAATCGAATTAGTCTAGCCTTTCGCCAAAAACAAATGAACGCGAAGTTATCATAAAATCAATACCCACATTTCATTGGCGCGAGTCCAATCGAAGTAGACTAGCAATTCGCCAAAAACGAACAAACCCGAAGATATCATGAAATCAAAAACCGCTTTTCATTGGCTCAATTCCAATCGAATTAGACTAGCAATATGCAAAAAAATTACCAAACCCGAAGTTATCATTAAATGAAAAACCACATTTCATTGGCTCGATTCCAATCAAATTAGACTAGTAATTTGCCAAAAATGAACAAACTCGAAATTATCAGGAAATCAAAAACCACTTTTCATTGGCTCGATTCCAATCGAACTAGACTAGCAATTCGCCAAGAAACGAAGGAACCCGATGTTTTCATGAAATCAAAAACCTCTTTTCATTAGCTCAATTCCAATCGAACTAGTCTAGCTATTCACCAAAAAACAAACAAATACGAAGTTATCACGAAATCAAAAATCACATTTCATTGGCTCGATTCCAATCAAATTAGACTAGCAATTCGCCAAAAATGAACAAACCCCGAAGTTATCATGAAATCAAAAAGCACATTTCATTGGCTTGATTCCAATCGAGTTAGACTAGCAATTTGAAAAAATGAACAAACCCGAAGTTATCAAGAAATCAAAAACCACATTTCGAGCTCATTGGCTCGATTCCAATCGAATTACACTAGCAATTCGCCAAAAACGAACAAACCCGAAGTTATCATGAAATCAAAAACCACTTTTCATTGGCTAGATTCCAATCGAATTAGACTAGCAATTCGCCACAAACGAACAAACCCGAAGTTAACTTTAAATCAAAAACCGCTTTTCATTGGCTCGATTCCAATCGAATTATAGTAGAAATTTCCCAAAAATGAACAAACCCGAAGTTATTATGAAATCAAAAACCACTTTTTATTGGCTCGATTCCAATCGAATTAGACTAGCAATTTGCCAAGAAACAAAAAAACCTGAAGTTATCATAAAATCAAAAACCACTTTTCATTGGCTCGATTCCAATCGAATAAGTCTAGCTATTCGCCAAAAACAAACGGACCCGAAGTTATCAAGAAATCATAATCCACATTTCATTGGCGCGATTCCAATCGAAATAGACTAGCAGTTCGCCAAAATCAAACAAACCCGAAGTTACCACGAAATCAAAACCACTTTTCATTGGCTCGATCCCAATCAAATTAGTCTAGATTTTCGCCAAAAATGAACAAACCCGAAGTTATCATAAAATCAAAAGCCACTTTTCATTGGCGTGATTTCAATTGAAATAGACTAGCAATTCGCCAAAAACGAACAAACCCGAAGTTATCACGAAATCAAAAACCACTTTTCATTATCTCGATTCTAATCGAATTAGACTAGCAATTCACCAAGAAACGAAAAAACTTGTTGTTATCATGAAATCAAAAACCACTTTTCATTAGCTCGATTCCAATCGAATTAGTCCAGCTATTCGCCAAAAGCGAACAAACCCAAAGTTATCATAAAATTAAAAACTAAATTTCAGTCGCTCGATTCCAATCTAATTAGACTTGCAATTTGCCAAAAACGAACAAACCAAATTTATCTTGAAATCAAAAATCACATTTCATTGGCTCGATTCCAATCGAATTACACTAGCAATTCGCCAAAAATGAACAAACCCGAAGTTATCGTGAAATCAAAAACCACTTTTCACTGGCTCGATTCCAATCGAATTAGACTAGCAATTCGCCAAAAATGAACAAACCCGAAGTTATCTTGAAATCAAAAATAACTTTTTATTGGCTCGATTCCAATCGAATTACACTAGCAATTCACCAAAAATGAACAAATTCGAAGTTATCATGAAATCAAAAATCACTTTTCATTGGCTCGATTCCAATCGAATTAGACTAGCAATTCGCCAAAAATGAACAAACCCGAAGTTATCTTGAAATCAAAAATAACTTTTTATTGGCTCGATTCCAATCGAATTACACTAGCAATTCACCAAAAATGAACAAATTCGAAGTTATCATGAAATCAAAAATCACTTTTCATTGGCTCGATTCCAATCGAATTAGACTAGCAATTCACCAAAAGTGAACAAACCCGAAGTTATCGTGAAATCAAAAACCACTTTTCATTGGCTAGATTCCAATCAAATTAGGCTGGCAATTCGCAAAAAAAGAACAAACCCGAAGTTATCATTAAATGAAAAACCACTTTTCATAGGCTCGATTCCAATCAAATTAGACTTGTACTTCGCCAAAAACGAACAAACTCGAAAATACCATGAAATGAAAAACCACTTTTCATTGGCTCGATTCCAATCGAATTAGACTAGTAATTCGCCAAGAAATGAAAGAACCCGAAGTTATCATGAAATCAAAAACCTCTTTTCATTGACTCGATTCCAATCGAATTATACTAGCAATTCGCTAAGAAATAAAAAACCTAAAGTTATCATGAAATCAAAAATCACTTTTCATTAGCTCGATTCCAAATGAATTAGTCTAGCTATTCGCAAAAAACGAACATACTAGAAGTTATCTCGAAATCAAGAACCATATTTCATTGGCTAGATTCCAATCGCATTAGACCAGCGATTCGCCAAAAACGAACAAACCCAAAATAATCATGAAATCAAAAATTACTTTTCACTGGCTTGATTCCAATCGAATTAGACTTCCAATTCGCCAAAAAAAAAAAAAAAACCCGAAGTTATCATGAAATCAAAAACCACATTTCATTGGCTGGATTCCAATCGAATTACTCTAGCTTTTCGCCAAAAAGGAACAAACTCGAAGCTATCTTGAAACGAAAAACCCATTTTCACTGGCTCGATTCCAATCGAATTAGACTAGCAATTCGCCAAAAATGAACAAACCCGAAGTTATCTTGAAATCAAAAATAACTTTTTATTGGCTCGATTCGAATCGAATTACACTAGCAATTCACCAAAAATGAACAAATCCGAAGTTATCATGAAATCAAAAACCACTTTTCATTGGCTCGATTCCAATCGAATTAGACTAGCAATTCACCAAAAGTGAACAAACCCGAAGTTATCGTGAAATCAAAAACCACTTTTCATTGGCTAGATTCCAATCAAATTAGGCTAGCAATTCGCAAAAAAAGAACAAACCCGAAGTTATCATGAAATCAAAAACCACTTTTCATTGGCTCGATTCCAATCGAATTAGACTAGCAATTCACCAAAAGTGAACAAACCCGAAGTTATCGTGAAATCAAAAACCACTTTTCATTGGCTAGATTCCAATCAAATTAGGCTAGCAATTCGCAAAAAAAGAACAAACCCGAAGTTATCATTAAATGAAAAACCACTTTTCATAGGCTCGATTCCAATCAAATTAGACTTGTAATTCGCCAAAAACGAACAAACTCGAAAATACCATGAAATGAAAAATCACTTTTCATTGGCTCGATTCCAATCGAATTAGACTAGTAATTCGCCAAGAAATGAAAGAACCCGAAGTTATCATGAAATCAAAAACCTCTTTTCATTGACTCGATTCCAATCGAATTATACTAGCAATTCGCTAAGAAATAAAAAACCTAAAGTTATCATGAAATCAAAAATCACTTTTCATTAGCTCGATTCCAAATGAATTAGTCTAGCTATTCGCAAAAAACGAACATACTCGAAGTTATCTCGAAATCAAGAACCATATTTCATTGGCTAGATTCCAATCGCATTAGACCAGCGATTCGCCAAAAACGAACAAACCCAAAATAATCATGAAATCAAAAATTACTTTTCACTGGCTTGATTCCAATCGAATTAGACTTCCAATTCGCCAAAAATAAAAAAACACCCGAAGTTATCATGAAATCAAAAACCACATTTCATTGGCTTGATTCCAATCGAATTATGAAATCAAAAACCACTTTTCATTTGCTCGATTCCAATCGAATTAGACTAGCCATTTTCTTTGGCTTGATTCCAATCGAATTAGACTAACAATTCGCCGAAAATGAACAAACCCAAAGTTATCCTAAAATCAAAAACCACATTTCATTGGCTGATTCCAATCGAATTAGGCTAGCAATTCGCCAAAAACGAAAGAACCCAAAGTTTTAATGAAATCAAAAACCTCTTTTCACAGGCTCGATTCCAATCAAATTAGTCTTGCTATTCGCCAAAAATGAACAAACCCAAATTATCACGAAATCAAAAACCACATTTCATTGGCACGATTCCAATTGAATTAGATTAGCAATTCGCCAAAAATGAGGAAACCAGAAGTTATCATGAAATCAGAAACCACATTTCATTGGCTTGATTAAAATCGAATTAGACTAGCGATTTGCCAAAAACGAACAAACCCTAAGTTGTCATGAAATCAAAAACCACATTTCGAGCACATTGGCTCAATTCCAATCGAATTACACTAGCAATTCGTCAAAAACGAACAAACCCGAAGTTATCGTGAAATCAAAAACCACTTTTCATTCGCTCGATTTCAATTGAATTAGACTATCAATTCGCTAAAAATGAACAAACCCGAAGCCATCCTGAAATCAAAAACCACTTTTCGTTGGCTCGATTCCAATCGTGTTACACTAGCAATTCGCCAAAAGCGAACAAACCTGAAGTTATCGTGAAATCAAAAACCACCTTTCATTGGCTGGATTCCAATCGAATTGGACTTGGAATTCACAAAAAATGAACAAACCCGAAGTTATCATTAACTGAAAACCCACTTTTCAATGGTTCGATTCCAATCAAATTAGACTAGTAATTCGCCACAAGCTAACACACTCGAAATTATCATGAAATCAAAAACCACTTTTCATTGGTTCGATTCCAATCGAATTAGACTAGCAATTCGCCAAGAAACGAAAGAACCCGAAGTTATCATGAAATCAAAAACCTCTTTTCATTGGCTCGATTCCAATCGAATTAGACTAGCAATTCGCCAAGAAATGAAAAAACCTGAAGTTATCATGAAATCAAAAACCACCTTTCATTAGCTCGATTCCAATTGAATTAGTATAGCTATTCGCAAAAAATGAACATACTCGAAGTTATCACAAAATCAAGAACCACATTTCATTGGCTCGATTCTGATCGAATTAGACTAGCGATTCGCAAAAAATGCACAAACCCAAAATTATCATGAAATCAAAAATCACTTTTTATTGGCTTGATTCCAATCGAATTAGACTAGCTTTTCGCCAAAAACGAGCAAATCCGAAGTTATCATGAAATCAAAAACCACATTTCATTGGCACCATTCCAATCGAAATAGAGTAGCAATTCGTCAAAAATGAACAAACTCGAAGATATCATGAAAACAAAACTACATTTCATTGGCTCGATTCCAATCGAATTAGTCTAGCTTTTCGCCAAAAACGAACAAACTCGTGGTTATCATGAAATAAAAAACGACATTTCATTGGCGGGATTCCAATCGAAATAGACTAGTAATTCGCCAAAAATGAACAAACCCAAAGTTATCCTGAAATCAAAAACCACTTTTCATTGGCTCAATCCCAATCGAATTAGACTAGCAATTCGCCAAGAAACGAAAAAACCTGAAGTTATCATGAAATCAAAAACCACTTTTCATTAGCTCGATTCCAATCGAATTACTCTAGCTATTTGCCAAAAACGAACAAACTAGAAGTTTTCTTGAAGTCAAAAACCGCTTTTCATTGGCTCGATTCCAATCGAATTACACAAGAAATTCGCCAAAAGCGAATAAATCCGAAGTTATGGTGAAATCAAAAACCACTTTTCATTGGCTCGATTCAAATCGAATTAGACTAGCAATTTGCCAAAATGAACAAACCCGAAGTTATAATCAAATCAAAATCCACTCTTCATTCATTCAATTCAAATCGAATTAGACTACCGATTTGCAGAAAATGAACCAACCAAAGTTATCATGAAATCAAAAGCCACTTTTCATTGGCTCGATGACAATCGAATTAGACTAGCAATTAGCCAAAAATTAACAAACCAGAACTTATCATGAAATCAGAAACCACTTTTCATTGGCTCGATTCCAATTGAATTAGACTAGCAATTCGCCGAAAATGAACGAACCCAAAAATTTCATGAAATTAAAAATCATATTTCGTTGGCTTGATTCCAATCGAATTAGACTAGCAATTCGCCAAGAAACGAAAAAAACCTGAAGTTATCATGAAATCAAAAACCACTTTTCATTGGCTCGATTCCAATCGAATTAGTTTAGCTTTTTGCCAAAAATGAACAAACCCGAAGTTATCATGAAATCAAAAACAACATTTCATTGGCACCATTCCAATCGAAATAGATTAGCAATTCATCAAAAACGAACAAACTCGAAGTTATCATGAAATCAAAACCACTTTTCCTCGATTCCAATCGAATTAGTCTAGCTTTTCGCCAAAAATGAACAAACCCGTCATTATCATGAAATCAAAAACAACATTTCATTGGAGCGATTCCAATTGAAATAGACTCGTAATTTGCCAAAAACGAACAAACATGAAGTTATCCTGAAATCAAAAACCACTTTTCTTTGGCTCCATTCCAATCAAATTAGACTAGCAATTCGCCATGAAATGAAAAAACCTGAAGTTATCATGAAATCAAAAACCACTTTTCATTGGCTCGATTCCAATCAAATTACTCTAGCTATTCGCCAAAAATGAACAAACCTGAAGTTATCTTGAAATGAAAAACCACTTTTCATTGGCTCCATTCCAATCGAATTACACTACCAATTCGCCGAAAGCGAACAAACCCAAAGTTATCGTGAAATCAAAAACCACTTTTCATTGGCCCGATTCAAATCAAATTAGACTAGCAATCTGCGGAAAATGAACAAACCGAAGTCATCAAGAAATCAAAAGCCACTTTTTATTGGCTCGATGACAATCGAAGTAGAATAGCAATTAGCCCAAAACGAACAAACCAGAAGTTATCGTGAAATCAAAAAACACTTTTAATTGGCTCGATTCCAATCGAATTAGACTAGCAATTCACCAAAAATGAACAAACCCAAAAATTTCAAGAAATAAAAAATCAGTTTTCGTTGGCTTGATTCCAATCGAATTAGACTAGCAATTCGCCAAAAATGAAAAAACTAAAAGTTATCATGAAATCAAAAACCACATTTCATTGGGTCGATTCCAATAGAATTAGTCTAGCTTTTCGCCAAAAAGGAACAAACCCGAAGTTATCCTGAAATCAAAAATCACTTTTCATTGGCTCGATTCCAATCGAATTAGACTAGCAAGTCGCCAAAAATGAACGATGCCGAAGTTATCATGAAATCAAAAACCACATTTCATTGGCTCGATACCAATCGAATTAGACTAGCAATCTGCTAAAAACGAACAAACCCAAAGTTATCATGAAATCAAAAACCACATTTCGAGCTCATTGGCGCGATTCCAATCGAATTACACTAGCAATTCGCCAAGAAATGAAAGAACCTGAAGTTATCATGAAATCAAGAACCTATTTTCGTTGGCTCGATTCCAATCGAATTAGACTAGCAATTCGTCAACAAACAAAAAAACTTGAAGTTACCATGAAATCAAAAACCACTTTTCATTAGCTCAATTTCAACTGAATTAGTCTAGCTATTCGTAAAAAGTGAACATACTCGAAGCTATCACGAAATCTAGAACCACATTTCATTGGCTTATTTCCAATCGAATTAGGCTAACAATTCGCCAAAAATGAACAAACCCAAATTCATCGTGAAATCAAAAATCACTTTTCATTCGCTTGATTCTAATCGAATTAGACTAGCAATTCACCAAAAACGAAAAAACCCGAAGTTATCATGAAATCAAAAACCACATTTCATTGGCTCGATTCCAATAGAATTAGTCTAGCTTTTCGCCAAGAAAGAACAAACCCGAAGTTATCGTGAAATCAAAATTCACTTTTCATTAGCTCGATTCCAATCGAATCAGACTAGCAATTCGCCAAAAATGAACAAACCCGAAGTTATCTTGAAATCAAAAACCACTTTTCATTGTCCTGATTCCAATCGAATTACACTAGTAATTCGCCAAAAATGAACAAACCCGAAGTTATCATTAAATCAAAAACCACATTGCATTGGCTCGATACCAATCGAACTAGACTAGCAATTCGCCAAAAATGAACAAACCCGAAGTTATCATGAAATCAAAAACTACATTTGGAGCTCATTGGCTAGATTCCAATCGAATTACACTCGCAATTCGCAAAAAATGAACAAACCCGAAGTTATCGTGAAATAAAAAGCCACTTTTCATCGGCACGATTCCAATCGAATTAGACTAGCAATTCACCAAAAATGAATAAACCCGAAGTTATTTTGAAATCAAAAATCGCTTTTCATTGGCTCGATTCCAATCGAATTACACTAGCAATCCGCCAAAATCGAACAAACCCAAAGTTATCGTGAAATAAAAAACCACTTTCCATTGGCTCAATTCCAATCGAATTAGACTAGCTATTCGCAAAAAACGAACAAACCCGAAGTTATCATTAAATGAAAAATCACTTTTCATTGGCTCGATTCCAATCAAATTAGACTAGGAATTTGCCAAAAACAAACAAACACGAAATTATCA
The DNA here is from genome assembly GCF_002742605.1 of Olea europaea var. sylvestris. Taxonomy (NCBI): domain Eukaryota; kingdom Viridiplantae; phylum Streptophyta; class Magnoliopsida; order Lamiales; family Oleaceae; genus Olea; species Olea europaea. The sequence goes on along the minus strand of NW_019264091.1, from coordinate 430,240 downwards.
TGAAATCAAAAATCACTTTTCATTGGCTCGATTCCAATCGAATTAGACTAGCAATTCGCCAAGAAAAGAAAGAACCCGAAGTTATCATGAAATCAGAAACCTATTTTCGTTGGCTCGATTCTAATCGACTTAGACTAGCAATTCGTCAAGAAACGAAAAAACCTGAAGTTATGATGAAATCAAAAACCAGTTTTCATTAGCTCGATTCCAACTGAATTAGTCTAGTTATTCGCAAAAAATGAACTTACTCGAAGTTGTCACGAAATCTAGAATTCATTAGCTTGATTCCAATCAAATTAGGCTAGCAATTCGCCAAAAATGAACAAACCAAAATTTATCATGAAATCAAAAATCACTTTTCATTGGCTTGCTCGATTCCAATCGAATTAGTCTAGCTTTTCGCCAAAAAAGAACAAACCCGAAGTTATCGTGAAATCAAAAATCACATTTCATTGGCTCAATGCCAATCGAATTAGTCTAGCTTTTCATCAAAAAAGAACAAACCCGAAGTTATCGTGAAATCAAAAATCACTTTTCATTGGCTCGATACGAATCGAATTAGACTAGAGATTTGCTAAGAAACGAAAGAACCTACAACTTTCGTGAAATAAAAAACCCCTTTTCATTGGCTCAATTCCGATCGAATTAGTTTAGCTATTTCCAAAAATGAACAAACCCGAAGTTATCACGAAATCAAAAACCACATTTCATTAGCTGGATTCCGATCGAATTAGACTAGCAATTTGCTAAAAACGAACAAACTCGAAGTTATCATGAAATCATAAACTACATTTCGAGCTCATTGGCTCGATTCCAATCGAATTAGACTAGCGATTTGCCAAAAATGAACAAACCCGAAGTTATTATGAAATCAAAAACCACATTTCATTGGCTCGATTCCAATCGAATTAGTCTAGCTTTTCGCCAAAAATGAGCAAACCCGAAGTTATCCTGAAATGAAAAACCACATTTCAGCAATTCCAATGGAAATAGACTAGCAATTCGCCAAAAATGAACAAACCCGAAGTTATCATGAAATCAAAAAGTACTATTCATTGGCTCGATTCCAGTCGAATTTGACTAGCAATTCGCTAAGAAACGAAAAAACCTAAATTTATCATGAAATCAAAAACCAATTTTCATTGGCTCGATTCCAATTGAATTAGTCTAGCTATTCGCCAAAAACGAACGAACCCGAAGTTTTCATGAAATCAAAAACCACATTTCATTGGCTCGATTCCAATCGAATTAGACTACCAATTCACCAAAAATGAACAAACCCGAAGTTATCGTGATATCATAAACAACTTTTCATTGGCTAGATTCCAATTGAATTAGAGTAGCAATTTGCCAAGAAACGAAAAAACCTGAAGTTATCATGAAATCAAAAATGACTTTTCATTGGCTCTATTCCCATCGAATTAGACTAGCAATTCACAAAAGACGAACAAACCCGAAGTTATCATTAAATGAAAAACCACTTTTCATTGGCTCGATTCCAATCCAATTAGACTAGTAATTCGCCAAAAATGAAAAAACTCGAAATTATCATGAAATCAAAAACTACTTTTCATTGGCTAGATTCCAATCGAATTAGACTAGCAATTCGCCAAGAAACATAAAAACCCGAAGTTATCATGAAATCAAAAACCACTTTTCATTGGCTCGATTCCAATTAAATTAGTCTAGCTATTCAACAAAAACGAACAAAGGTGAAGTTATCAAAAAATCAAAAACCACGTTTCAATGGCTCGATTCCAATCGAATTAGACTTACAATTCGCCAAAAACGAACAAACACGAAGTTATCTTAAAATAAAAATCCACTTTTCATTGCCTCGAGTCCAATAGAATTACACTAGCAATTCGCCAAAAACGAACGAACCCGAGTTATCGTGAAATCAAAAACCACTTTTCATTGGCTCGATTCCAATCGAATTACACTAGCAATTCGCCAAAAACGAACAAACCCAAAGTTATCTTGAAATCAAAAATCACTTTTCATTAGCTTGATTCCAATCGAATTACACTAGCAATTCGCCAAAAATGAACAGACCCGAAGTTATCGTGAAATCGAAAACCACTTTTCATTGGCTCGATTTCAATCGAATTAGACTAGTAATTCACCAAAAATGAACAAACCCGAAGTTATCGTGAAATCAAAAACCAATTTTCATTGGCTCGATTCCAATCGAATTAGACTAGCAATTCACCAAGAAACGAAAAAAACCAGAAGTTAACATGAAATCAAAAACCACTTTTCATTGGCTCGATTCCAATCAAATTAGTGTAGCTATTCGCCAAAAACGAACGGACTCAAAGTTATCATGAAATCAAAAGCCACATTTCATTGGCACGAGTCCAATCGAAATGGACTAGCAGTTTGCCAAAGACGAACAAACCCGAAGTTATCATGAAATGAAAACCACTTTTCATTGGCTCGATCCCAATCGAATTAGTCTAGCTTTTCGCCAAAAATGAACAAACTCGAAGTAAACATGAAATCAAAAACACATTTCATTGGCGCGCGATTCTAATTGAAATAGACTAGCAATTCGCCAAAAACGAACAAACCCGAAGTTATCATGTAATCAATAACTACTTTTCATTGGCTCGATTACAATCGAATTAGACTAGCAATTCGCCAAGAAACAAAAAAACCTATTGTCATCATGTAATCAAAAACCACTTTTCACTAGCTCGATTCCAATTGAATTAGTCTAGCTATTCGCTAAAAATGAACAAACCCGAAGTTATCAAAACATCAAAAACAACTTTTCATTGGCTTGATTCCAATCGAATTAGACTTGCAATTTGCCAAAAATGAACAAACTCGAAGTTATCTTGAAATCAAAAACCACGTTTCATTGGCTCGATTCCAATCGAATTACAGTAACAATTTGGCAAAAATGAAAAAACCCGAATTTATCGTGAAATAAAAAACAACTTTTTGCTGGTTCGATTCCAATTGAATTAAGCTAGCAATTCGCCGAAAACTAACAAACCCGAAATTATCTTGAAATCACAAACCACTTTTCATTAGCTCGATTCCAATCGAATTACACTAGCGATTCGCCAAAAACGAACAAATGCACGAAGTTATCTTGAAATCAAAAACCACTTTTTATTGGCTCGATTCCAATCGAATTGCACTAGCAATTCGCCAAAAGCGAACAAACCCGAAGTTATCGTGTAATCAAAAATCACTTTTCATTGCCTCGATTCCAATCGAATTAGACTAACAATTCGCAAAAAAGGAACAAACCCGAAGTTATTATTAAATGAAAAACCACTTTTCATAGGCTCGATTCCAATCATATTAGACTAGTAATTCGCCAAAAACGAACAAACTCGAAATTATCATGAAATGAAAAACCACTTTTCATTGGCTCGATTCTAATCGAATTTGACTAGCAATTCGGCAAGAAACAAAAGAACCTGAAGTTATCATGAAATCAAAAACCTCTTTTCATTGGCTCGATTCCAATCGAATTAGACTAGCAATTCGTCAAGAAACGAAAAAACCTGAAGTTATCCTGAAGTCAAAAACCACTTTTCATTAGCTCGAATCCAATTGAATTAGTCTTGCTATTCACAAAAAACGAACATACTCGAAGTTATCACGAAATCAAGAACCACATTTCATTGGGTCGAATCCGATCCAATTAGACTAGCGATTCGCCAAAAACGAACAAACCAAAAATTATCATGAAATCAAAAATAACTTTTCATTGGCTTGATTCCAATCGAATTAGACTAGCAATTCGCCAAAAATGAAAAAACCCGAAGTTATCATGAAATAAAAAACCACATTTCGTTGGCTCAATTCCAATCGAATAACTCTAGCTTTTCGCCAAAAATGAACAAACCCGAAGTTATCCTGAAATGAAAAACCCATTTTCATTGGCTCGATTCCAATCGAATTAGACTAGCAATTCGCCAAAAATGAACAAACCCGAAGTTATCACGAAATCAAAAACCACATTTCACTGGCTCGATACCAATCGAATTAGACTAGCATTTGCTAAAAACGAACAAAGCCGAAGTTATCCTGAAATCAAAAACCACTTTTCATTGGCTCGATTCCAATCGAATTCGAGTAGCAATTCGCCAAAAATGAAAAAACTCGAAGTTATCATGAAATCAAAAGTAACTTTTCATTGGCTTGATTCAAATCGAATTAGACTAGCAATTTACGAAGAAAAGAATGAACCCGAAGTTTTCATGAAATCAAAAACCTCTTTTCATTGGCTCGATTCCAATCAAATTAGTCTTGCTATTCGCCAAAAACAAACAAACCTGAAGTTATAACAAAATCAAAAACCACATTTCAATGGCTCGATTCCAATCGAATTAGACTAGCAATTCGCCAAGAAACAAAGAACCTGAAGTTATCATGAAATCAAAAACCTCTTTTCATTGGCTCGGTTCCAATCAAATTAGACTAGCAATTTGCCAAGAAACGAAAAAACCTGAAGTTATCATGAAATCAAAAACCACTTTTCATTAGCTCGATTCCAATTGAATTAGTCTAGCTATTCGCAAAAAACGAACATACTCGAAGTTATCACGAAATCAAGAACCACATTTCATTGGGTCGATTCCGATCGAATTAGACTAGTGATTCGCCAAAAATGAACAAACCCAAAATTATCATCAAAATCAAAAATAACTTTTTATTGGCTTGATTCCAATCGAATTAGACTATCAATTCACCAAAAATGAAAAAACCTGAAGTTATCATGCAATCGAAAACCACATTTCATTGGCTCGATTCCAATCGAATTACTCTAGCGTTTCGCCAAAAATGAACAAATCCGAAGTTATCCTGAAATGAAAATCCCATTTTCATTGGCTCGATTCTAATCGAATTAGACTAGCAATTCGCCAAAAATGAACAAACCCGAAGTTATCATGAAATCAAAAACCACATTTCACTGGCTAGATACCAATTGAATTAGACTAGCAATTTGCTAAAAATGAACAAAGCCAAAGTTATCCTGAAATCAAGAACCACTTTTCATTGGCTCGATTCCAATCAAATTCGACTAGCAATTCGCCAAAAATGAAAAAACCCAAAGTTTTCATGAAATCAAAAGAGACTTTTCATTGGCTCGATTCAAATCGAATTAGACTAGCAATTTGCCAAAAAACAAAAGAACCCGAAGTTTTCGTGAAATCAAAAACTTCTTTTCGTTGGCTTGATTACAATCAAATTAGTCTTGCTATTCGCCAAAAATGAACAAACCCGAAGTTATCACGAAATCAAAAACCACATTCCATTGGCTCGATTCCAATCGACTTAGACTAGCAATTCGCCAAAAATGAACATACCCGAAGTTATCATGAAATCAAAAACCACATTTCATTGGCTTGATTAAAATCGAATTAGACTAGCAATTTGCCAAAAACGAACAAATGCTAAGTTGTCATGAAATCAAAAACCACATTTCGAGCACATTGGCTCAATTCCAATCGAATTACACTAGCAATTGGCCAAAAAACAAACAAACCCAAAGTTATCGTGAAATCAAAAACAACTTTTCATTTACTCGATTCCAATCGAATTAGACTATCAATTCGCTAAAAATGAACAAACCCGAAGCCATCTTGAATCAAAAACCACTTTTCATTGGCTTGGTTCCAATCGTATTACACTAGCAATTCGCCAAAAGTGAACAAACCTGAAGTTATCGTGAAATCAAAAACCACCTTTCATTGGCTCAATTCAAATCGAATTGGACTTGGAATTCACAAAAAATGAATAAACCCGAAGTTATGATTAACTGAAAACCCACTTTTCAATAGCTCGATTCCAATCAAATTAGACTAGTAATTCGTCACAAGCGAACAAACTCGAAATTATCATGAAATCAAAAACCACTTTTCATTGGTTCGATTTCAATCGAATTCGACTAGCAATTCGCCAAGAAACGAAAGAACCCAAAGTTATAACGAAATCAAAAACCACATTTCATTGGCCGAATCCAATCGAATTGGACTAGCAATTCACCAAGAAATGAAAGAACCCGAAATTATCATGAAATCAAAAACCTCTTTTCATTGGCTCAATTCCAATTGAATTAGATTAGCAATTCGCCAAGAAACGAAAAAACCTAAAGTTATCATGAAATCAAAAACCACTTTTCATTAGCTCGATTCCAATTGAATTAGTCTAGCTATTCGTAAAAAACGAACATACTCGAAGTTATCATGAAATCAAGAACCACATTTCATTGGCTCGATTCCGATCGAATTAGACTAGCGATTCGCCAAAAATGAACAAACCCAAAATTGTCATGAAATCAAAAATCACTTTTTATTGGCTTGATTCCAATCGAATTAGACTAGCAATTCACCAAAAATGAAAAAACCCGAAGTTATCATGCAATCGAAAACCACATTTCATTGGCTCGATTCCAATCGAATTACTCTAGCTTTTCGCCAAAAATGAACAAATCCGAAGTTACCCTGAAATGAAAATCCCATTTTCATTGGCTCGATTCCAATCGAATTAGACTAGCAATTCGCCAAAAATGAGCAAACCCGAAGTTATCATGAAATCAAAAACCACATTTCACTGGCTAGATACCAATCGAATTAGACTAGCAATTCGCCAAAAATGAGCAAACCCGAAGTTATCATGAAATCAAAAACCACATTTCACTGGCTAGATACCAATCGAATTAGACTAGCAATTTGCTAAAAATGAACAAAGCCAAAGTTATCCTGAAATCAAAAATCACTTTTCATTGGCTCGATTCCAATCAAATTCGACAAGCAATTCGCCAAAAATGAAAAAATCCGAAGTTTTCATGAAATCAAAAGCGAATTTTCATTGGCTCGATTCAAATCGAATTAGACTAGCAATTTGCCAAAAAAATGAATGAACCCGAAGTTTTCGTGAAATCAAAGACCTCTTTTCATTGGCTCGATTCCAATCAAATTAGTCTTGTTATTCACCAAAAAAGAGCAAACACAAAGTTATCACGAAATCGTAAACCACATTTCATTGGCTCGATTCAAATCAACTTAGACTAGCAATTCGCCAAAAATGAGCAAACCCGAATTTATTATGAAATCAAAAACCACATTTCATTGGCTTGATTAAAATCGAATTAGACTAGCAATTTGCCAAAAACGAACATACCCTAAGTTGTCATGAAATCAAAGACCACGTTTCGAGCACATTGGCTCAATTCCAATCGAATTACACTAACAATTCGCCAAAAACGAACAAACCCGAAGCTATCGTGAAATCAAAAACCACTTTTCATTGGCTTGATTCCAATCGAATTAGACTATCAATTCGCTAAAAATGAAGAAACCTGAAGCCATCTTGAAATCAAAAACCACTTTCCATTGGCTCGATTCCAATCGTATTACACTAGCAATTCGCCAAAAGCGAACAAACCTGAAGTTATCGTGAAATCAAAAACCACCTTTCATTGGCTCGATTCCAATCAAATTGGACTTGGCATTCACAAAAAATGAACAAACCCGAAGTTATGATTAACTAAAAACCCACTTTTCGATGGCTCGATTCCAATCAAATTAGACAAGTAATTTGCCACAGGCGAACAAACTCGAAATTATCATGAAATCAAAAACCACTTTTCATTGGTTCGATTCCAATCGAATTAGACTAGCAATTCGCCAAGAAACGAAAGAACCCGAAGTTATCATGAAATTAAAAACCACTTTTCATTGGCTCGATTTCAATCGAATTAGACTAGCAATTCGCCAAGAAACGAAAAAACCTGAAGTTATCATGAAATCAAAAACCACCTTTCATTAGCTCGATTCCAGTTGAATTAGTCTAGCTATTCGCAAAAACCGAACATACTCGAAGTTATCACGAAATCAAGAACCACATTTCATTGGCTCGATTCCGATAGAATTAGACTAGCGATTCGCCAAAAATGCACAAACCCAAAATTATCATGAAATCAAAAATCACTTTTTATTGGCTTGATTCCAATCGAATTAGACTAGCAATTCGCCGAAAATGAAGAAACCCGAAGTTATCAAGCAATTGAAACCCACATTTCATTTGCTTGATTCTAATGGAAATACTCTAGCTTTTCTCCAAAAATGAACAAGTCCAAAGTTATCCTGAAATGAAAATCCCATTTGTATTGGCTCGATTCCAATCGAATTAGACTAGCAATTCGCCAAAAATGAACAAACCCAAAGTTATCATGAAATCAAAAACCACGTTTCACTGGCTAGATACCAATCGAATTAGACTAGCAATTTGCTAAAAATGAACAAAGCCGAAGTTATCCTGAAATCAAAAACCACTTTTCATTGGGTCAATTCCAATCAAATTCGACTAGCAATTCGCCAAAAATGAAAAAATCCGAAGTTATCATGAAATCAAAAGCGACTTTTCATTGGCTCAATTCAAATCGAATTAGACTAGCAATTTGCCAAAAATCGAATGAACCCGAAGTTTTCGTGAAATCAAAAACCTCTTTTCATTGGCTCGATTCCAATCAAATTAGTCTTGCTATTCGCCAAAAATGAACAAACCGAAAGTTATCACGAAATCAAAAACCACATTTCATTGGCTCAATTCCAATCGACTTAGACTAGCAATTCGTCAAAAATGAACAAACCCGAAGTTATCATGAAATCAAAAACCACATTTCATTGGCTTGATTAAAATCGAATTAGACTAGCAATTTGCCAAAAATGAACAAACCCTAAGTTGTCATGAAATCAAAAACCACATTTCAAGCACATTGGCTCAATTCCAATCGAATTACACTAGCAATTCGTCAAAAACGAACAAACCCAAAGTTATCGTGAAATCAAAAACCACTTTTCATTCGCTCGATTTCAATTGAATTAGATAATCAATTCGCTAAAAATGAACAAACCCGAAGCCATCCTGAAATCAAAAACCACTTTTCATTGGCTCGATTCCAATCGTGTTACACTAGCAATTCGGCAAAAGCGAACAAACCTGAAGTTATCGTGAAATCAAAAACCACCTTTCATTGGCTGGATTCCAATCGAATTGGACTTGGAATTCATAAAAAATGAACAAACCCGAAGTTATCATTAACTGAAAACCCACTTTTCAATGGCTCGATTCCAATCAAATTAGACTAGTAATTCGCCACAAGCGAACAAACTCGAAATTATCATGAAATCAAAAACCACTTTTCATTGGTTCGATTCCAATCGAATTAGACTAGCAATTCGCCAAGAAACGAAAGAACCCAAAGTTATCATGAAATCAAAAACCTCTTTTCATTGGCTCGATTCCAATCGAATTAGACTAGCAATTCGCCAAGAAACGAAAAAACCTGAAGTTATCATGAAATCAAAAACCACCTTTCATTAGCTCGATTCCAATTGAATTAGTCTAGCTATTCGCAAAAAATGAACATACTCGAAGTTATCACGAAATCAAGAACCACATTTCATTGGCTCGATTCCGATCGAATTAGACTAGCGATTCGCAAAAAATGCACAAACCCAAAATTATCATGAAATCAAAAATCACTTTTTATTGGCTTGATTCCAATCGAATTAGATTTGCAATTTGCTAAGAAATGAAAAAAACCTGAAGTTATCATGAAATTAAAAATCACTTTTCATTGGCTTGATTCCAATCTAATTAGGATAGCTTTTCGCCAAAAACGAACAAATCCGAAGTTATCATGAAATCAAAAACCACATTTCATTGGCACCATTCCAATCGAAATAGAATAGCAATTCGTCAAAAACGAACAAACTCGAAGATATCTTGAAAACAAAACCACATTTCATTGGCTCGATTCCAATCGAATTAGTCTAGCTTTTCGCCAAAAACGAACAAACTCGTGGTTATCATGAAATAAAAAAACACATTTCGTTGTCGGGATTCCAATTGAAATAGACTAGTAATTCGCCAAAAATGAACAAACCCAAAGTTATCCTGAAATCAAAAACCACTTTTCATTGGCTCAATCCCAATCGAATTAGACTAGCAATTCGCCAAGAAACGAAAAAACCTGAAGTTATCATGAAATCAAAAACCACTTTTCATTTGCTCGATTCCAATCGAATTACTCTAGCTATATGCCAAAAACGAACAAACTAGAAGTTTTCTTGAAGTCAAAAACCGCTTTTCATTGGCTCGATTCCAATCGAATTACACAAGAAATTCGCCAAAAGCGAATAAACCCGAAGTTATGGTGAAATCAAAAACCACTTTTCATTGGCTCGATTCAAATCGAATTAGACTAGCAATTTGCCAAAATGAACAAACCCGAAGTTATAATCAAATCAAAATCCACTCTTCATTCATTCAATTCAAATCGAATTAGACTACCGATTTGCAGAAAATGAACCAACCAAAGTTATCATGAAATCAAAAGCCACTTTTCATTGGCTCGATGACAATCGAATTAGACTAGCAATTAGCCAAAAATTAACAAACCAGAACTTATCATGAAATCAAAAACCACTTTTCATTGGCTCGATTCCAATTGAATTAGACTAGCAATTCGCCGAAAACGAACGAACCCAAAAATTTCATGAAATTAATAATCACATTTCGTTGGCTTGATTCCAATCGAATTAGACTAGCAATTCACCAAAAATGAAGAAAACCCGAAGTTATCATGAAATAAAAAACCAAATTGATTTTCCTCAATTCCAATCGAATTAGTCTAGCTTTTCGCTAAAAAGGAACAAACCCGAAGTTATCCTGAAATCAAAAATCACTTTTCATTGCCTCGATTCCAATTGAATTAGACTCGCAATTCGCCAAAAATGAACGAACTAGAAGTTATCATGAAATCAAAAACCACATTTCATTGGCTCGATACCAATCGAATAAGACTAGCAATTTGACAAAAATGAATAAACCCGAAGTTATCATGAAATCTGAAACCACATTTCGAGCTCATTGGCTCGATTCCAATCGAATTACACTAGCAATTTCCCAAAAACGAACAAACCCTAAGTTATCGTGAAATCGAAAACAACTTTTTATCGTCACGATTCCAATCGAATTAGACTAGCAATTCGCCAAAAATGAACAAACTCGAAGTTATTTTGAAATCAAAAACCACTTTTCATTGGCTCGATTCCAATGGAAATACACTAGAAATTCGCCAAAATCGAACAAACCCGAAGTTATGGGAAATCAAAAACCACTTTTCGTTGGCTCGATTCCAATTGAATTAGACTAGCTATTCGTAAAAAACGAACAACCCCGAAGTTATAATTAAATGGAAAACCACTTTTCATTGGCTCGATTCCAATAGAATTAGACTAGCAATTCACCAAGAAACGAAAGAGCCCTAAGTTATTCTGAAATTAAAAACCTATTTTCGTTGGTTCGATTCCAATCGAATTAGACTATCTATTCGCCAAGAAACGAAAAAACCTGAAGTTATCATGAAATCAAAAACCACTTTTCATTGGCTTGATTCCAATCAAATTACTCTAGCTATTCGCCAAAAACGAAAAAACCAGAAGTTTTCTTGAAATCAGACACCACTTTTCATTCGCTCAATTCCAATCGAATTACACTAGCAATCCGCCAAAAGCGAACAAACCCGAAGTTGTCGTAAAATCAAAAACCACTTTGCATTGGCTCGATTCAAATCGAATTAGACTAGCAATTTGCCAAAACGAACAAACCCGAAGTTATCATGAAATCAAAATCCACTTTTCATTCATTCGATTCCAATCGAATTAGACTAGCAATTCGCCAAAAACGAACAAACCCGAAGTTATCATGAAATCAAAATCCACTTTTCATTCATTCGATTCCAATCGAATTAGACTAGCAATTCGCCAAAAACGAACAAACCCGAAGTTATCATGAAATCAAAATCCACTTTTCATTCATTCGATTCCAATCGAATTAGACTAGCAATTTGCAGAAAATGAACAAACCAAAGTTATCATGAAATCAAAAGCCAATTTTAATTGGCTCGATGACAATCGAATTAGACTAGCAATTAGCCAAAAATGAACAAACCAGAACTTATCATGAAATCAGAAACCACTTTTCATTATCTCGATTCCAATCGAATTAGACTAGCAATTCACCAAAAACGAACGAACCCAAAAATTTCATGAAATTAAAAATCACTTTCCGTTTATTTGATTCCAATCGAATTAGACTAGCAATTCGCCAAATATGAAAAAACCCCCGAAGTTATCATGAAATAAAAAACACATTTCATTGGCTCGATTCCAATCGAATTAGTCTAGTCTTTCGCCAAAAAGGAACAAACCCAAAGTTATCCTGAAATAAAAAATCACTTTTCATTGCCTCGATTCCAATCGAATTAGACCAGCAATTCGCCAAAAATGAACGAACCCGACGTTATCATGAAATCAAAAATCACATTTCATTGGCTTGATACCAATCAAATTAGACTAGCAATTTGCCAAAAGCGAATAAACCCGAAGTTATCATGAAATCAAAAATCACATTTCGAGCTCATTCGCTCGATTCCAATCGAATTACACTAGCAATTTGCCAAAAACGAACAAACCCGAAGCTATTGTGAAATCAAAAACCACTTTTCATCGGCACGATTCCAATCGAATTAGACTAGCAAATCGCCAAAAATGAACAAACCTGAAGTTATTTTGAAATCAAAAACCACTTTTCATTAGCTCGATTCCTATCGAATTACACTAGCAATTGGCCAAAATCGAACAAACCCAAAGTTATGGGAAATCAAAAACCACTTTTCGTTGGCTCGATTCCAATCGAATTAGACTAGCTATTCACAAAAAATGAACAACCCCAAAGTTATCATTAAATGAAAAACCACTTTTCATTGGCTCGATTCTAATCGAATTAGACTAGCAATTCGCCAAGAAAAGAAAGAACCCGAAGTTATCATGAAATCAAAAACCTATTTTCGTTGGCTCGATTCTAATCGAATTAGACTAGCAATTCACCAAGAAATGAAAAAACCTGAAGTTATCATGAAATCAAAAACCACTTTTCATTGGCTCGATTCCAACCGAATTACACTAGCAATTCGCCAAAAGCGAACAAACCCAAAGTTATCAAAAAATCAAAAACCACTTTACATTGGCTTGATTCAAATCAAATTAGACCAGCAATTTGCCAAAATGAACAAACCCGAAGTTATCATGATAATCAAAATCCACTTTTCATTCATTCGATTCCAATCGAATTAGACTAGCAATTTGCAGAAAATGAACAAATCAAAGTTATCATGAAATTAAAAGCCACTTTTCATTGGCTCGATGACAATCGAATTAGACTAGCAATTAGGCAAAAATGAACAAACCAGACCTTGTCATGAAATCAGAAACCACTTTTCATTGGCTCGATTCCAATCGAATTAGACTAGCAATTCGCCAAAAACGAACAAACCCGAAGTTTTTTTGAAATCAAAAACCACTTTTCATTGGCTACATTCCAATCGAATTACACTAGCAATTCACCAAAATCGAACAAACCGGAAGTTATGGCAAATCAAAAACCACTTTTCGTTGGCTCGATTCCAATCGAATTAGACTAGCTATTCGCAAAAAATGAACAACCCCGAAGTTATCATTAAATGAAAAACCACTCTTCATTGGCTCGATTCCAATCGAATTAGACTAGCGATTCGCAAAGAAACACAAGAACCCGAAGTTATCATGAAATTAAAAATCTATTTTAGTTGGCTCGATTCCAATTGAATTAGACTAGCAATTTTCCAAGAAACAAGAAAACCTAAAGTTATCATTAAATCAAAAACCACTTTTCATTAGCTCGATTCCAACTGAATTAGTCTAGCTATTCGCAAAAATGAACATACTCAAAATTATCACGAAATAAGAAACAACATTTTATTCGCTCGATTCCAATCGAATTAGACTAGCAATTCGCCAAAAACGAACAAACCCAAATTTATCATGAAATCAAAAATCACTTTTCATTGGCTTGATTCTAATCGAATTGGACTAGCAATTCGCCAAAAATGAAAAAGCCCGAAGTTATCCTGAAATCAAAGACCACATTTCATTGGCTCGATTCAAATCGAATTAGTCTAGCTTTTCGCCAAAAAAGAAAAAAACCCGAAGTTATCGTGAAATCAAAATTCACTTTTCATTAGCTCGATGCCAATCGAATTAGACTTGCAATTCACCAAAAACGAACAAGCCGAAGTTATTTTGAAATCAAAAACCACTTTTCATTGGCCCGATTCCAATCAAATTACACTAGCAATTCGCCAAAAATGAACAAACCCGAAGTTATCACGAAATCACAAACCACTTTTCATTGGCTTGATTCCAATCGAATCAAACTAGCAATTCGGAAAAAATGAAAAAACCCGAAGTTATCATTAAATGAAAAACCATTTTTCATTGGCTCGATTCCAATCAAATTAGACTAGTAATTCGCCAAAAATGAACAAACTCAAAATTATCATGAAATCAAAAACCACTTTTCATTGGCTCGATTCCAATCGAATTAGACTAGCAATTTGCCAAGAAATGAAGGAACCTGAAGTTTTCATGAAATCAAAAACCCCTTTTCATTGGCTCAATTCCGATCGAATTAGTTTAGCTATTCGCCAAAAATGAACATACCCGAAGTTATCACGAAATCAAAAACCACATTTCATTGGCTCAATTCCAATCGAATTAGACAAGCAATTTGCCAAAAACGAACAAACTCGAAGTTATCATGAAATCAAAAATCACATTTCGAGCTCATTGGCTCGATTCCAATCGAATTAGACCAGCAATTTGCCAAAAACGAACAAACAGAAGTAATCATGAAATCAAAAACCACATTTCATTGGCTCGATTCCAATCGAATTAGGCTAGCTTTTCGCCAAAAATGAACAAACTTGAAGTTATCCTAAAATCAAAAACCACATTTCAGGGATTCCAATCGAAATAGACTAGCAATTCGCCAAAAATGAACAAACCCGAAGTTATAATGAAATCAAAAACCACTTTTCATTGGCTCGATTTTAATCGAATTTGACTAGAAATTCGCTAAGAAATGAAAAAACCTGAAGTTATCATGAAATCAAAAACCACATTTCATTGGTTCGATTCCAATCGAATTAGACTAGCAATTCGCCAAAAATGAACAAACCCGAAGTTATAATGAAATCAAAAACCACTTTTCATTGGCTCGATTTTAATCGAATTTGACTAGAAATTCGCTAAGAAATGAAAAAACCTGAAGTTATCATGAAATCAAAAACCACATTTCATTGGTTCGATTCCAATCGAATTAGACTAGCAATTCGCCAAAAATGAACGAACCGAAGTTACCTTGAAATCAAAAACCACTTTTCAATGGCCCGATTCTAATCGAATTACACTTGCGATTCGCCAAAAAAAGAACAAATCCGAAGTTATCGTGAAATCAAAAACCACTTTTCATTGTCTTGATTCCAATCGAATCAAACTAGCAATTCGCAAAAAATGAAAAAACCCGAAGTTATCATTAAATGAAAAACCACTTTTCATTGGCTCAATTCCAATCAAATTAGACTAGTAATTCGCCAAAAACGAACAAACTCAAAATTATCGTGAAATCAAACACCACTTTTCATTGGTTCGATTCCAATTGAATTAGACTAGCAATTTGCCAAGAAATGAAGGAACCTAAAGTTTTCATGAAATCAAAAACCCCTTTTCATTGGCTCGATTCCGATCGAATTAGACTAGCTATTCGCAAAAAATGAACAACCCTGAAGTTATCATTAAATGAAAAACCACTCTTCATTGGCTCGATTCCAATCGAATTAGACTAGCGATTCGCCAAGAAACCCAAGAACCCGAAGTTATCATGAAATCAAAAATCTATTTTTGTTGGCTCGATTCCAATTGAATTAGACTAGCAATTTTCGAAGAAACAAAAAAACCTAAAGTTATCATTAAATCAAAAACCACTTTTCATTAGCTCGATTCCAGCTGAATTAGTCTAGCTATTCGCAAAAAATGAACATACTCAAAGTTATCACGAAATCAAGAACAACATTTTATTCACTCGATTCCAATCGAATTAGACTAGCAATTCGCCAAAAACGAACAAACCCAAATTTATCATGAAATCAAAAATCACTTTTCATTGGCTTGATTCTAATCGAATTGGACTAGCAATTCGCCAAAAACGAAAAAGCCCGAATTTATCCTGAAATCAAAGACCACATTTCATTGGCTCGATTCCAATCGAATTAGTCTAGCTTTTCGCCAAAAAAGAAAAAAAACCCGAAGTTATCGTGAAATCAAAATTCACTTTTCATTAGCTCGATGCCAATCGAATTAGACTAGCAATTCGCCAAAAACGAACAAGCCGAAGTTATCTTGAAATCAAAAACCACTTTTCATTGGCCCGATTCCAATCAAATTACACTAGCAATTCGCCAAAAATGAACAAATCCGAAGTTATCGTGAAATCACAAACCACTTTTCATTGGCTTGATTCCAATCCAATCAAACTAGCAATTCGGAAAAAATGAAAAACCCGAAGTTATCATTAAATGAAAAATCATTTTTCATTGGCTCGATTCCAATCAAATTAGACTAGTAATTCGTCAAAAATGAACAAACTCAAAATTATAATGAAATCAAAAACCACTTTTCATTGGCTCGATTCGAATCGAATTAGACTAGCAATTTGCCAAGAAATGAAGGAACCTAAAGTTTTCATGAAATCAAAAACCCCTTTTCATGGGCTCAATTCCGATCGAATTAGTTTAGCTATTCACTAAAAAGGAACATACCCGAAGTTATCACGAAATCAAAAACCACATTTCATTGGCTCAATTCCAATCGAATTAGACAAGCAATTTGCCAAAAACGAACAAACTCGAAGTTATCATGAAATCAAAAATCACATTTCGAGCTCATTGGCCCGATTCCAATCGAATTAGGCCAGTAATTCGCCAAAAACGAACAACTAGAAGTAATCATGAAATCAAAAACCACATTTCATTGGCTCGATTCCAATCGAATTAGGCTAGCTTTTCGCCAAAAATGAACAAACTCGAAGTTATCCTAAAATCAAAAACCACATTTCAGGGATTCCAATCGAAATAGACTAGCAATTCGCCAAAAATGAACAAACCCGAAGTTATAATGAAATCAAAAACCACTTTTCATTGGCTCGATTTTAATCGAATTTGACTAGCAATTTGCCAAGAAACGAAAAAATCTGAAGTTATCATGAAATCAAAAACCACATTTCATTGGCTCGATTCCAATCGAATTAGACTAGCAATTCGCCAAAAATGAACGAACCGAAGTTACCTTGAAATCAAAAACCACTTTTCAATGGCCCGATTCCAATCGAATTCCACTTGCAATTCGCCAAAAAAGAACAAATCCGAAGTTATCGTGAAATCAAAAACTTCATTTCGTTGGCTCGATTCAAATCAAATTAGTCTAGCTATTCGTCAAATACGAACAAACACGAAGTTATCACGAAATCGAAAACCACATTTTGTTGGCTCGATTCCAATCAAATTAGACTACCAATTCACCAAAAATAAACAAACCCAAAGTTATCATGAAATCATAAACCACTTTTCATTGGCTCGATTTCAATCGAATTAGACTAGCATTTCGCCAAAAACGAACAAACCAGAAGTTATCATGAAATCAAAAACCACTTTTCATTGGCTCGATTTTAATCGAATTAGACTAGCAATTCGCCAAGAAACGAAAAAACCTGAAGTTATCATGAAATCAAAAACCACATTTCATTGGCTCGATTCCAATCGAATTAGACTAGCAATTCGCCAAGAAACGAAAAAACCTGAAGTTATCATGAAATCAAAAACCACATTTCATTGGCTCGATTCCAATCGAATTAGACTAGCAATTCGCCAAGAAACGAAAAAACCTGAAGTTATCATGAAATCAAAAACCACATTTCATTGGCTCGATTCCAATCGAATTAGACTAGCAATTCGCCAAGAAACGAAAAAACCTGAAGTTATCATGAAATCAAAAACCACATTTCATTGGCTCGATTCCAATCGAATTAGACTAGCAATTCGCCAAAAATGAACGAACCGAAGTTACCTTGAAATCAAAAACCACTTTTCAATGGCCCGATTCCAATCGAATTACACTTGCAATTCGCCAAAAAAGAACAAATCCGAAGTTATCGTGAAATCAAAAACTTCATTTCGTTGGCTCGATTCAAATCAAATTAGTCTAGCTATTCGTCAAATACGAACAAACACGAAGTTATCACGAAATCGAAAACCACATTTTGTTGGCTCGATTCCAATCAAATTAGACTACCAATTCACCAAAAATAAACAAACCCAAAGTTATCATGAAATCATAAACCACTTTTCATTGGCTCGATTTCAATCGAATTAGACTTGCAATTTGCCAAGAAACGAAAAAACCTGGAGTTATCACGAAATCAAAAACTACTTTTCATTGGCTCTATTCCAATCGAATTAGACTAGCAATTCGCCAAAAATGAACAAACCCGAAGTTATCGTGAAATCAAAAACCGCTTTTCATTAGCTCGATTCCAATCGAGTTAGACTAGCAATTCGGAAAAGACGAAAAAACCTGAAGTTATCATTAAATGAAAAACCACTTTTCATTGCCTTGATTCCAATCCAATTAGACTAGTAATTCGCGAAAAAACAAACAAACTCAAAAATATCATGAAATCAAAAACCACTTTTCATTGGCTTGATTACAATTGAATTAGACTAGCAATTCGCCAAGAAACGAAAGAACCCGAAGTTTTCATGAAATCAGAAACCCCTTTTCATTGGCTCGATTCCGATCAAATTAGTTTAGCTATTCGCCTAAAATGAACAAACCCGAAGTTATTACGAAATGAAAAACCACATTTCATTGGATCGATTCCAATCGAATTAGATAAGCAATTTGCCCAAACTGAACAACCTCGAAGTTATCATGAAATCAAAAACCACATTTCGAGCTCATTGGCTCGATTCCAATCGAATTAGACTAGCAATTCACCAAAAATGAACAAACCAGAAGTTATCATGAAATCAAAGACCACATTTCATTGGCTCGATTTCAATCGAATTAGTCTAGCTTTTCACCAAAAACGAACAAACTCGAAGTTATCCTGAAATCAAAAACCACATTTCAGCGATTCCAATCGAAATAGACTAGCAATTCGCCAAAAATGAACAAACCCGAAGTTATAATGAAATCAAAAACCACTTTTCATTGGCTCGATTCCAAACGAATTTGACTAGCAATTCACCAAAACCGAACAAACCCGAAGTTAGATTGAAATCAAAAACCACTTTTCATTGGCTCGATTCCAATCGAATTAGACTAGCAATTCGCCAAAAATGAAACAAACCCGAAGTTATCATGAAATCAAAAACCACATTTCATTGGCTAGATTCCAATCGAATTAGATTAGCAATTAGCCAAAACGAACAAACCCGAACTTGTCATGAAATTAAAAACCACATTTCATTGGCTCGATTCAAATCGAATTAGTCTAGCTATTCGTCAAATACGAACAAATACGAAGTTATCACGAAATCAAAAACCACATTTTGTTGGCTCGATTCCAATCGAATTAGACTACCAATTCACAAAAAATGAACAAATCCAAAGTTATCATGAAATCATAAACCACTTTTCGTTGGCTCGATTCCAATCGAATTAGACTAGCAATTTGCCAAGAAACGAAAAAACCTGAAGTTATCATGAAATCAAAAACCACATTTCATTGGCTCTATTCCAATCGAATTAGACTAGCAATTCGTAAAAGTCGAACAAACCTGAAGTTATCATTAAATGAAAAACAACTTTTCATTGGCTCGATTCCAATCCAATTAGACTAGTAATTCGCAAAAAACGAAAAAACTCGAAATTATCATGAAATCAAAAACCATTTTTCATTGGCTCGATTCCAATCGGATTAGACTAGTAATTCGTCGAGAAACGAAAGTACCCGAAGTTATCATGAAATCAAAAACTACTTTTCATTGGCTCAATTCCAATCGAATTAGTCTAGCTATTCGCCAAAAATGAACAAAGCTAAAGTTATCATAAAATCAAAAACCACTTTTCATTGGCTCGATTCCGATCGAGTTAGACAACTAATTCGTAAAAGACGAACAAACCCGAAGTTATCATTAAATGAAAAACAACTTTTCATTGGCTCGATTCCTATCCAATTAGACTAGTAATTCACCAAAAACGAACAAACTCAAAATTATTATGAAATCAAAAACCACTTTTCATTGGCTCGATTCGAATCGAATTAGACTAGTAATTCACCAAAAATAATTAAACCCGAAGTTATCTTGAAATCAAAAACCACTTTTCATTGGCTCGATTCTAATCGAATTACTCTAACAATTCGCAAAAAATGAACAGACCCAAATTAATCGTGAAATCAAAAGCCACATTTCATTGGCTCAATTCCAATCGAGTTAGACTAGAAATTCGCAAAAGACAAACAAACCCGAAGTTATCATTAAATGAAAAACCACTTTTCATTGGTTCGATTCCAATCGAATTAGACTAGTAGTTCGCGAAAAACGAACAAACTCAAAAATATCATGAAATCAAAAACCAGTTTTCATTGGCTTGATTCCAATCGAATTAGACTAGCAATTCGTCAAGAAATGAAAGAACCCGAAGTTTTCATGAAATCAAAAACCCCTTTTCATTGGCTCGATTCCGATCAAATTAGTTTAGCTATTCGTAAAAAATGAACAAACCCGAAGTTATCACGAAATGAAAAACCGCATTTCATTGGCTCGATTCCAATCGAATTAGACAAGCAATTTGCCTAAACTGAACAACCTCGAAGTTATCATGAAATTAAAAACCACATTTCGAGCTCATTGGCTCGATTCCAATCGAATTAGACTAGCAATTCGCCAAAAACGAACAAATCAGAAGTTATCATGAAATCAAAAACCACATTTCATTGGCTCGATTCCAAACGAATTAGTCTAGCTTTTTACCAAAAATGAACAAACTCGAAGTTATCCTGAAATCAAAAACCACATTTCAGCGATTCCAATCAAAATAGACTAGTAATTCGCCAAAAATGAACAAACCCGAAGTTATAATGAAATCAAAAACAACTTTTCATTGGCTCGATTCCAATCAAATTTGACTAGCAATTTGCTAAAAGCAAACAAACCCAAAGTTATCGTGATTTAAAAACCACTTTTCATTGGATCGATTCCAACCGAATTAGACTTGGAATTGGCAAAAAAGGAACAAACCCAAAGTTATCATTAACTGAAAACCCACTTTTCAAAGGCTCAATTCCAATCAAATTAGACTAGTAATTCGCCACAAGCGAACAAACTCGAAATTATCATGAAATCAAAAACCACTTTTAATTGGTTCGATTCCAATCGAATTACACTAGCAATTCACCAAGAAATGAAAGAAGCCGAAGTTATCATGAAATCAGAAATTTGTTTTCATTGGCTCGATTCCAATCGAATTAGACTAGCAATTCGCCAAGAAACGAAAAAAACCTGAAGTTATCATGAAATCAAAAACCACTTTAATTAGCTCGATTCCAATTGAATTAGCCTAGCTATTCGTAAAAAATGAACATACCCGAAGTTATCACGAAATCAAGAACCACATTTCATTGGCTCGACTCCAATCGAATTAGGCTCGCAATTCGCCAAAAAATGAACAAACCCAAAATTGTCATGAAATCAAAAACCACTTTTCATTGGCTCGATTCCAATCGAATTACACTAGCAATTCGCTAAGAAACGAAAAAAACCTGAAGTTATCATGAAATTAAAAATCACTTTTCATTGGCTCGATTCCAATCTAATTAGTCTAGCTTTTTGCCAAAAATGAACAAACCCGAAGTTACCATGAAATCAAAAATCACATTTAATTGGCACCATTCCAATCGAAATAGACTAGCAATTCATCAAAAATGAACAAACTCGAAGTTACCATGAAAACAAAACAACCTTTCATTGGTTCGATTCCAATCGAATTAGTATAGCTTTTCGCTAAAAATGAGCAAACTCGTGGTTATCATGAAATCAAAAAACACATTTCATTGGCGCAATTCCAATTGAAATAGACTAGTAATTCGCCAAAAATGAACAAACCCAAAGTTATCCTGAAATCAAAAACCACTTTTCATTGGCTCAATTCCAATCGAATTAGACTAGCAATTCGCCAAGAAACAAAAAAACCTGAAGTTATCATGAAATCAAAAACCACTTTTCATTTGCTCGATTCCAATCGAATTACTCTAGCTATTAGCCAAAAATGAACAAACCAAAAGTTTTGTTGAAATCGAAAACCACTTTTCATTAGTCCGATTCCAATCAAATTACACTGGCAATTCGCCAAAAGCGAATAAACCCGAAGTCATCGTGAAATCAAAAACCACTTTTCATTGGCTCGATTCAAATCGAATTAGACTAGCAATTTGCCAAAACGAACAAACCCGAAGTTATCATGAATTCAAAATCCACTTTTCATTCATTCAATTCCAATCGAATTAGACTAGCAATTTGCAGAAAATGAACAAACCAAAGTTATCATGAAATCAAAAGCCACTTTTCATTGGCTCGATGACAATCGAATTAGACTAGCAATTAGCCAAAAATGAACAAACCAGAACTTATCATGAAATCATAAACCACTTTTCATTAGCTCGATTCCAATAGAATTAGACTAGCAATTCGCTAAAAACGAACAAACCCAAAAATTTCATGAAATTAAAAATCACTTTTCGTTGGATTGATTCCAATCGAATTAGACTAGTAATTCGCAAAAAATGAAAAAACATGTAGTTATCATGAAATCAAAAGCCACTTTTCATTGGCTCCATTCCAATCGAATTACACTAGCTATTTGCCAAAAATGAACAAACCAAAAGTTTTCTTGAAATAAAAAATCACTTTTCATTGGCTCGATTCCAATCGTATTACACTAGCAATTCGCCAAAAGTGAACAAACCCAAAGTTATCGTGAAATCAAAAACTACTTTTCATTGGCTCGATTCAAATCGAATTAGACCAACAATTCGCTAAAATGAACATACCCAAAGTTATCATGAAATAAAAATCCACTTTTCATTCATTCAATTCCAATTGAATTAGACTAGCAATTTGCAGAAAATGAACAAACCAAAGTTATCATGAAATCAAAAGCCACTTTTCATTGGCTCGATGACAATCGAATTAGACTAGCAATTAGCCAAAAATGAACAAACCAGAGCTTATCATGAAATCATAAACCATTTTCATTGGCTCGATTCCAATAGAATTAAACTAGCTATTCGGTAAAAACGAACAAACCTAAAAATTTCTTGAAATTAAAAATCACTTTTCGTTGGCTTGATTCCAATCGAATTAGACTAGCAATTCGCCAAAAATGAAAAAACCCGAAGTTATCATGAAATAAAAAAACCACATTTCATCGCCTCGCTAACAATCGAATTAGTCTAGCTTTTCGCCCAAAAAGAACAAACCCGAAGTTATCGTGAAATCAAAAATCACTTTTCATTGCCTCGATTCCAATCGAATTAGACTAGCAATTCGCCAAAAATGAACGAACCCGAAGTTATCCTGAAATCAAAAACCACTTTTCATTGCCTCGATTCCAATCGAATTAGACTAGCAATCCGCCAAAAATGAACGAACGCGAAGTTATCATGAAATCAAAAACCACATTTCATTGGCTTGATACCAATCAAATTAGATTAGCAATTGACATAAAACGAACAAGCCTGAAGTTATCATGAAATCAAAAACCACATTTCGAGCTCATTAGCTTGTTTCCAATCAAATTACACTAGAAATTTGTCAAAAATGAACAAATCCAAAGTTATCGTGAAATCAAGAACCACTTTTCATCGGCACAATTCCAATCGAATCAGACAAGTTATTTTGAAATCAAAAACAAATTTTCTTTGGCTCGATTCCAATCGAATTACACTAGCAATTCGCCAAAATTGAACAAACTCGAAGTTATGGGAATCAAAAACCACTTTTCGTTGGCTCGATTCCAATCGAATTAGACTAGCTATTCGCAAAAAATGAACTACCCCGAAGTTATCATTAAATGAAAAACCACTTTTCATTGGCTCGATTCCAATCGAATTAGACTAGCAATTCGCCAAGAAACGAAAGAGCCCGAAGTTATCATGAAATCAAAAACCTATTTTCGTTGGCTCGATTCCAATCGAATTAGACTAGCAATTCGCCAAGAAACGAAAAAACCTGAAGTTATCATGAAATCAAAACCCACTATTCATTGGCTTGATTCCAATCGAATTACTCTAGCTATTCGCCAGAAGCAAACGAATCAGAAGTTTTCTTGAAATCAAAAACCACTTTTCATTGGCTCGATTCCAATCGAATTACACTAGCAATTCACCAAAAGCGAACAAACCCGAAGTTATTGTAAAATCAAAAACCACTTTTCATTGGCTCGATTCAAATCGAATTAGACTAGCAATTTGCCAAAACGAACAAACCCGAAGTTATCATGAAATCAAAATCCACTTTTCATTCATTCGATTCCAATTGAATTAGACTAGCAATTTGCAGAAAATGAACAAACCAAAGTTAACATGAAATCAAAAGCCACTTTTCATTGGCTCGATGACAATCGAATTAGACTAGCAATTAGCCAAAAATGAACAAACCAGAACTTATCATGAAATCAAAAACCACTTTTCATTGGCTCGATTCCAATCGAATTAGACTTGCAATTCGCCAAAAACGAACAAACCCAAAAATTTCATGAAATTAAAAATCACTTTTCGTTGGCTTGATTCCAATCGAATTAGACTAACGATTCGCCAAAAATGAAAAAACCCGAAGTTATCATGAAATAAAAAACCACATTTCATTGGCCGGATTCCTATCGAATTAGTCTAGCTTTTCGCCAAAAAGGAACAAACCCGAAGTTATCCTGAAATCAAAAAACACTTTCCATCACCTCGGTTCCAATCTAATTAGACTAGCAATTCGCCAAAAATGAACGATCCCGAAGTTATCATGAAATCAAAAACCACATTTCATTGGCTCGATACCAATCGAATTAGACTAGCAATTTGCCAAAAACGAACAAACCCGAAGTTATCATGAAATCAAAAACCACATTTCGAACTCATTGGCCCGATTCTAATCGAATTACACTAGCAATTTACCAAAAACAAACAAACATGAAGTTATCGTGAAATCAAAAACCACTTTTCATTGGCACGATTCCAATCGAAATGGACTAGCAATTCGCCTAAAACAAACAAACCCGTAGTTATTTTGAAATCAAAAACCACCTTCCATTGGCTCGATTCCAACCGAATTACACTAGCAATTCGCTAAAATCGAACAAACACGAAGTTATGGGAAATCAAAAACCACTTTTCGTATTCGCAAAAAGAACAACCCCGAAGTTATCATTAAATGAATAACCACTCTTCATTGGCTCGATTCCAATCGAATTAGACTAGCAATTCGCCAAGAAATGAAAGAACCCGAAGTTATCATGAAATCAAAAACCTCTTTTCGTTGGCTCGATTCCAATCGAATTAGACTAGCAATTCTCCAAGAAGCCAAAAAACTTGAAGTTATCATGAAATCAAAAACCACTTTTCATTAGCTCGATTCCAACTGAATTAGTCTAGCTATTCGTAAAAAATGAACATACTCGAAGTTATCAGGAAATCAAGAACCACATTTCATTGGCTCGATTTCAATCGAATTAGACTAGCAATTCGCCAAAAATGAACAAACCCATATCATGAAATCAAAAATCACTTTTCATTGGCTTGATTACAATTGAATTAGGCTAGCAATTCGCCAAAAACAATAAAACCCGAAGTTATCATGAAACAAAGACCACATTTCATTGGCTCGATTCCAATCGAATTAGTCTAGCTTTTCGCCAAAAAAGAACAAAGTTGAATTTATTGTGAAATCAAAATCCACTTTTCATTAGCTTGATTCCAATCGAATT
Source organism: Olea europaea var. sylvestris (assembly GCF_002742605.1). Classification (NCBI taxonomy): domain Eukaryota; kingdom Viridiplantae; phylum Streptophyta; class Magnoliopsida; order Lamiales; family Oleaceae; genus Olea; species Olea europaea. Next base: position 404,294 of record NW_019264091.1, on the reverse strand, counting down.
AGACTAGCAATTTGCCAAAAACGAACAAACCGAAGTTATCTTGAAATCAAAAAGCACTTTTCATTGGCCCGACTCCAATTGAATTATACTAGCAATTCGCCAAAAACGAACAAACCCGAAGTTATCATGAAATCAAAAACCACTTTTCATTGGCTTGATTCCAATCGAATCAGACTAGCAATTCGCAAAAAATGAAAAAACCCGAAGTTATCATTAAATGAAAAACCACTTTTCATTGGCCTGATTCCAATCAAATTAGACTAGTAATTCGTCAAAAACGAAAAAATTCAAAATTATCATGAAATCAAAAACAACTTTTCATTGGCTCGATTCCAATCAAATTTCACTAGCAATTCGCCAAGAAACGAGGGAACCTGAAGTTTTCATGAAATCAAAAAACCCTTTTCATTGGCTCGATTCTGGTTGAATTAGTTTAGCTATTCGCCAAAAATGAACATACCCGAAGTTATCACGAAATCAAAAACCACATTTCATTGGCTCAATTCCAATCGAATTAGACAACCAATTTGCCAAAAATGAACAAACTCAAAGTTATCATGAAATCAAAAACCACATTTCAAGCTCATTGGCTCGATTCCAATCGAATTAGACTACCAGTTCACCAAAAATGAACAAACCTAAAGTTATCATGAAATCATAAACCACTTTTCATTGGCTCCATTCCAATCGAATTAGACTAGCAATTTGCTAAGACACGAAAAAACCTGAAGTTATCACGAAATCAAAAATCACTTTTCATTGGCCTTATTCCAATCGAAGTAAACTAGAAATTCGCAAAAGTCGAACAAACCTGAAGTTATCATTAAATGAAAAATCACTTTTCATTGGCTCGATTCCAATCCAATTAGACTTGTAATTTGCCAAAAACGAAAAACCTCGATATTATCATGAAATCAAAAACCACTTTTCATTAGCTCGATTCCAATCGGATTAGACTAGCAATTCGCCAAGAAACGAAAGAACCCGAAGTTATCATGAAATCAAAAACCACTTTTTATTGGCTCAACGCCAATCGAATTAGTCTAGCTATTTGCCAAAAATGAACAAAGCTAAAGTTATCATAAAATCAAGAACCGCTTTTCATTGGCTCGATTCCAATCGAGTTAGACTAGCAATTCGCAAAAGACGAACAAACCCGAAGTTATCATTAAATGAAAAACCACTTTTCATTAACTCGATTCCAATCCAATTAGACTAGTAATTTGTCAAAAAACGAACGAATTCAAAATTATCATGAAATCAAAAACCACTTTTCATTAGCTTAATTCGAATCGAATTGGACTAGCAATTCGCCAAAAATAATTAAACCTGAAATTATCTTGAAATCAAAAACCACTTTTCATTGGCTCGATTCCAATCGAATTACACTAGTCGAAATTATCGCTAAATCAAAAACCACTTTTCATTGGCTCGATTCCAATCTAGTTAGACTAGCAATTTGCAAAAGACGAACAAACCCGAAGTTATCATTAAATGAAAACCCACTTTTCATTGGCTCGATTCATATCCAATCAGACGAGTAATTCGCGAAAAACGAACAAACTCAAAAATATCATGAAACCAAAAACCACTTTCATTGGCTCGATTCCAATCGAATAAGACTTGCAATTCCCCAAGAAGCGAAAGAACCAGTAGTCTTCATGAAATCAGAAACCCTTTTTCATTGGCTCGATTCCAATCAAATTAGTTTAGCTATTTGCCAAAAATGAACAAAGCCGAAGTTATCGCGAAATGAAAAACCACATTTCATTGGCTCGAATCCAATCGAATTTGATAAGCAATTTGCCAAAACCGAACGACCTCTAAGTTATCATGAAATCAAAAACCACATTTCGAGCTCATTGGCTCGATTCCAATCGAATTAGACTAACAATTCACCAAAAATGAACAAACCAGAAGTTATCATAAAATCAAAAATCACATTTCATTGGCTCAATTCCAATCGAATTAGTCTAGCTTTTCACCAAAAATGAACAAACTCGAAGTTATCCTGAAATTAAAAACCACATTTCAGCGATTCCAATCGAAATAGACGAGCAATTCGCCAAAAATGAACAAACCTGAAGTTATAATGAAATAAAAAACCACTTTTCATTGGCTCGATTCCAATCGAATTAGACTAGCAATTCGCCAAGAAACGAACAAACATGAAGTTATCTTAAAATCAAAAACCACTTTTCATTGGCTGGATTCCAATCAAATTACACTAGCAATTCGCCAAAAATGAACAAACCCAAAGTTATCGTGAAATCAAAATCCACTTTTCATTGGCCCGATTCCAATCGAATTAGACTAGCAATTCACAAAAAATGATTAATCCCGAAGTTATCTTGAAATCAAAAATCACTTTTCATTGGCTCGATTCCAATCGAATTACATTAGCAAATCGGCAAAAATGAACAAGCCCGAAGTTATCGTGAAATCAAAAACCACTTTTCTTTGGCTCTATTACAATCGAATTAGACAAGCAATTCGCAAAAGATGAACAAACCCAAAGTTATCATTAAATGAAAACCCACTTTTCATTAGCTTGATTCCAATCCAATTAGACTAATAATTCGCCAAAAATGAAAAAACTCAAAATTATCGTGAAATCAAAAACCACTTTTCATTGGCTCGATTCCAATTGGATTAGACTAGCAAATTGCCAAGAAATGAAAGAACCAGAAGTTATCATGAAATCAAAAACCACTATTCATTGCCTCGATTCCAATCAAATTAGTCTATCTATTCGCAAAAAATGAACAAAGCTGAAGTTATCATAAAATCAAAAACCATGTTTCATTGGTTTGATTCCAATCGAATTAGACTTACAATTCGCCAAAAATGAACAAACCCGAAGTTAGCTTGAAATCAAAAACCACTTTTCATTGGCTCGATTCCAATCGAATTACACTAGCAATTCGCGAAAAAAGAACAAACCCGAGTTATCGTGAAATCAAAAACCACTTTTCATTGGCTTGATTCCAATCGAATTCAACTACTTAATTGCCAAAAACGAACAAACCCGAAGTTACCTTGAAATCAAAAACCACTTTTCATCGGCACGATTCCAATCGAATTACACTAGCAATTCGCCAAAAATGAACAAACCCGAAGTTATCGTGAAATCGAAAACCACTTTTAATTGTCTCTATTCCAATCGAATTAGACTAGCAATTCGCCAAAAACAAATGAACCTGAAGTTATTTTGAAATCGAAAACCACTTTTCATTGGCTCGATTCCAATCGAATTACACTAGCAATTCGCCAAAAATGAACAAATCCGAAGTTATCGTGAAATCATAATCCACTTTTCATTGGCTCGATTCCAATCGAATTAGACTAGCAATTCATCAAAAATGATTAATCCCGAAGTTATCCTGAAATCAAAAACCACTTTTCATTGGCTCGATTCTAATCGAATTACACTCACAAATCGCAAAAAATGAACAAGCCCGAAGTTATCGTGAAATCAAAAGCTACTTTTCTTTGGCTCGATTCCAATCGAATTAGATTAGCAATTCGCAAAAGACGAACAAACCCGAAGTTATCATTAAATAGAAAACTACTTTTCGTTGGCTCGATTCCAATCCAATTAGACTAGTGATTCGTCAAAAATGAACAAACTCGAAAGTTTCATGAAATCAAAAACCACTTTTCATTGGCTCGATTCCAATCGAATTAGTCTAGCTATTCACAAAAAATGAACAAACCCAAAGTTATCTTGAAATCAAAAACCACTTTTCATTGGCTCGATTCCAATCGAATAAGAATAGCAATTTGCAAAGAACGAACAAAGTCGAAGTTATCTTGAAATCAAAAACCACTTTTCACTGGCTCAATTCCAATCGAATTACACTAGCAATTCACCAAAAACGAACAAACCTAAGGTTATCGTGAAATCAAAAACAACTTTTCATTGGCTCGATTCCAATCGAATTAGACTGGCAGTTCACCAAAAATGAACATACCCGAAGTTATCTTGAAATCAAAAACCACTTCTCATTGGCTCGATTCCAATCGAATTACGCTAGCAATTCGCCAAAATCAAACAAAACCGAAGTTATTGTGAAATCAAAAACAACTTTTCATTGCCTCGATTCCAATCGAATTAGACTAGCAATTCGCAAAAAAAAAAAAAAAACAAACCCGAAGCTATCATTAGATGAAAAACCACATTTCATTGGCTCGATTCCAGTCAAATTAGACTAGTAATCCGCCAAAAACGAACAAACCCAAAATTAACATGAAATCAAAAACAACTTTTCATTGGCTCAATTCCAATCGAATTAGACTAGCAATTCGCCAAGAAACGAAAGAACCCAAATTTTTCATGAAATCAAAAACCTCTTTTCATTGGCTCGATTCCAATCGAATTAGTCTAGCTATTCGCTAAAAATGAACAAACCCGAAGTTATCATGAAATCAAAAACCACATTTCGAGCTCATTGGCTCGATTCCAATCGAATTAGTCTAGCTATTCGCTAAAAATGAACAAACCCGAAGTTATCACGAAATCAAAAACCACTTTTCACTGGCTCGATTCCAATCGTATTAGACTAGCAATTCGCCAAAAATAAACAAACCCGAAGTTATCATGAAATCAAAAACCACATTTCGAGCTCATTGGCTCGATTCCAATCGAATTCGACTAGCAATTTGCCAAAAATGAACAAACCCGAAGTTATCATGAAATCAAAAACCACATTTCATTAGCTCAATTCCAATCGAATTAGACTAGCAATTTGCCAAAAACGAACAACCCGAAGTTATCAAGAAATCAAAAGCCACATTTCGAGCTCATTGGCTCGATTTCAATCGAATTAGGCTAGCAATTCGCCAAAAACGAACAAACCCGAAGTTATCACGAAATCAAAAATGACATTTCATTGGCTCGATTCCAATTGAATTACACTAGCAATTTGCCGAAAATGAACAAATCCGAAGTTATCATAAAATCAAAAATCACTTTTCATTGGCTCGATTCCAATCGAATTTGACTTGCAATTCCCCAAGAAACGAAAAAACCTGAAGTTATCATGAAATCAAAAACCACTTTTCATTAGCTCGATTCCAATTGAATTAGTCTAGCTATTCGCCAAAAATGAACAAACCGAATTTATCATAAAATCAAAAACCATATTTCATTGGCTCGATTACAATCGAATTAGACTACCAATTCGCCAAAAATGAACAAACTCGAAGTTACCATGAAATCTTAAACCACTTTTCATTGGCTCGATTCCAATCGAATCAGACTAGCAATTCGCCAAGAAACGAACAAACCTGAAGTTATCTTAAAATCAAAAACCACTTTTCATTGGCTTGATTCCAATCAAATTACACTAGCAATTCTCCAAAAACGAACAAACCCGAAGTTATCGTGAAATCAAAATCCACTTTTCCTTGACCCGATTCCAATCGAATTAGACTAGCAATTCACCAAAAATGATTAATCCCGAAGTTATCTTGAAATCAAAAACCACTTTTCATTGGCTCGATTCCAATCGAATTACACTAGCAAATCGCCAAAAATGAACAAGCCCGAAGTTATCGTGAAATCAAAAACCACTTTTCTTTGGCTCTATTCCAACCGAATTAGACTAGCAATTCGCTAAAGACGAACAAACTCGAAGTTATCATTAAATGAAAAACTACTTTACATTGGCTCGATTCCAATCCAATTTGACTAGTGATTCGCCAAAAACAAACAAACTCGAAATTTTCATGAAATCAAAAACCACTTTTCATTGGCTCGATTCCAATCGAATTAGTCTAGCTATTTGCAAAAAATGAACAAACCCGAAGTTATCTTGAAATCAAAAACCACTTTTCATTGGCTCGATTCCAATTGAATTACACTAGCAATTAGCCAAAAATGAACAAACCCGAAGTTATCGTGAAATCAAAAACAACTTTTCATTGGCTCGATTGCAATCGAATTAGAATAGCAATTCGCCAAAAACGAACAAACTCGAAGTTATCTAGAAATCAAAAAACAACTTTTCATTGGCTCGATTCCAATCGAATTAGACTAGCAATTCGCCAAAAATGAACAAACCCGATGTTATCTTGAAATCAAAAACCACTTTTCATTGGCTCGATTCCAATCGAATTACACTAGCAATTCGCCAAAATCAAACAAAACCGAAGTTATCGTGAAATCAAAAACCACTTTTCATTGCCTCGATTCCAATCGAATTAGACTAGAAATTTGCAAAAAACAAACAAACCCGAAGTTATCATTAGATGAAAAACCACATTTCATTGGCTCGATTCCAATCAAATTAGACAAGTAATCCGCCAAAAATGAACAAACTCAAAATTAACATGAAATCAAAAACTACTTTTCATTGGCTCAATTCCAATCGAACTAGACTAGCGATTTGCCAGGAAACGAAAGATCCCGAATTTTTCATGAAATCAAAAACCTCTTTTCATTGGCTCGATTCCAATCGAATTAGTCTAGCTATTCGCTAAAAATGAACAAACCCGAAGTTATCACGAAATCAAAACCCACATTTCACTAGCTCGATTTCAATCGTATTAGACTAGCATTTCGCCAAAAATGAACAAAGCCGAAGTTATCATGAAATCAAAAACCACATTTCGAGCTCATTGGCTCGATTCCAATCGAATTCGACTAGCACTTTGCCAAAAATGAACAAACCCGAAGTTATCATGAAATCAAAAATCACATTGCATTGGCTCAATTCCAATCGACTTTGACAAGCAATTTGCCAAAAATGAAAAAACTCGAAGTTATCATGAAATTAAAAACCACATTTCGAGCTCATTGGCTCGATTTCAATATAATTGGACTAGCAATTCGCCAAAAATGAACAAACCCGAAGTTATCACGAAATCAAAAACGACATTTCATTGGCTCGATTCCAATTGAATTAGTCTAGCAATTTGCTAAAAATGAACAAACCCGAAGTTATCATGAAATCAAAAACCACTTTTCATTGGCTCGATTCCAATCGAATTTGACTAGCAATTCTCTAAGAAACGAAAAAACCTGAAGTTATCATGAAATCAAAAACCACTTTTCATTGGCTCGATACCAATTGAATTAGTCTGGCTATTCGCCAAAAATGAACAAACTGAATTTATCATGAAATCAAAAACCACATTTCATTGGCTCGATTACAATCGAATTAGACTACCAATTCACCAAAAATGAACAAACCCGAAGTTACCATGAAATCTTAAACCACTTTTCATTGGCTCGATTCCAATCGAATTAGACTAGCAATTCGCTAAGAAATGAAAAAACCTGAAGTTATCATGAAATCAAAAACCACCTTTCATTGGCTCGATTCCAATTGAATTAGTCTAGGTATTCGCAAAATACGAACGTGCCCGAAGCTATCATGAAATCAAGAACCAGATTTTATTGGCTCAATTCCAATCGAGTTAGACTGGCGATTCGCCAAAACCAATGAAACCCAAAATTCTCATGAAATCAAAAATCACTTTTCATTTTCTCGATTCCAATTGAATCAGACTAGCAATTCGCCAAGAAACGAAAGAACCCGAAGTTATCATGAAATCAAAAATCACTTTTCATTGGCTCGTTTCCAATCGAATTAGTCTAGCTATTCGCCAAAAACGAAAAAAGCTGAACTTATCATAAAATCAAAAACCACGTTTCATTGGCTCGATTCCAATCGAATTAGACTTACAATTTACCAAAAACGAATAAACTCGTAGTTTGCTTGAAATCAAAAATCACTTTTCATTTGCTCGATTCCAATCGAATTACACTAGCAATTCGTCAAAAAAAGAAAAAACCCGAGCAATCGTGAAATCAAAAACCACTTTTCATTGGCTTGATTCCAATCGAATTCGACTAGTTATTCACCAAAAATGAACAAACTAGAAGTTATCTTGAAATCAAAAACCACTTTTCATTGGCACGATTCAAATTGAATTACACAAGCAATTCGCCAAAAATGAACAAACCCGAAGTTATCGTGAAATCGAAAACCACTTTTCATTGGCTCAATTTCAATCAAATTAGACTAGCAATTCGCCAAAAACGAACAAACCTGAAGTCATCTTAAAATCAAAAACCACTTTTCATTGGCTCGATTCTAATCGAATTGGTCTAGCTATTTGCAAAAAATGAACAAACCCGAAGTTATCTTGAAATCAAAAACCACTTTTCATTGGCTCGATTCCAATCGAATTACACTAGCAATTAGCCAAAAATGAACAAACCCGAAGTTATCGTGAAGTCAAAAACTACTTTTCATTGGCTCAATTGCAATCGAATTAGAATAGCAATTCGCCAAAAACGAACAAACTCGAAGTTTTCTTGAAATCAAAAACCACTTTTCGTTGGCTCGATTCCAATCGATTTACACTAGCAATTCGCCAAAAAGGAACAAACCCGAAGTTGTCGTGAAATCAAAAACAACTTTTCATTGGCTCGATTCCTATCGAATTAGACTGGCAATTCGCCAAAAATGAACAAACCCGATGTTATCTTGAAATCAAAAACCACTTTTCATTAGCTCGATTCCGATCGAATTACACTAGCAATTCGCCAAAATCCAACAAAACCGAAGTTATCGTGAAATCAAAAACCACTTTTCATTGCCTCGATTCCAATCGAATTAGACTAGCAATTTGCAAAAAACAAACAAACCCGAAGTTATCATTAGATGAAAAACCACATTTCATTGGCTCGATTCCAATAAAATTAGACATGTAATCTGCCAAAAACGAACAAACTCAAAACTAACATGAAATCAAAAACTACTTTTCATTGGCTCAATTCCAATCAAACTAGACTAGTAATTTGCCAAGAAATGAAAGAACCCGAATTTTTCATGAAATCAAAAACCTCTTTTCATTGGCTCGATTCCAATCGAATTAGTCTAGCTATTCGCTAAAAATGAACAAACCCGAAGTTATCACGAAATCAAAAGCCACATTTCACTGGCTCGATTTCAATCGTATTAGACTAGCAATCCGCCAAAAATGAACAAAGCCGAAGTTATCATGAAATCAAAAATCACATTTCGAGCTCATTGGCTCGATTCCAATCGAATTCGACTAGCACTTTGCCAAAAATGAACAAACCCGAAGTTATCATGAAATCAAAAATCACATTTCATTGGTTCAATTCCAATCGAATTTGACAAGCAATTTGCCAAAAACGAACAACCCCGAAGTTATCATGAAATCAAAAACCACATTTCGAGCTCATTGGCTCGATTTCAATCGAATTAGACTAGCAATTCGCCAAAAACGAACAAACCCGAAGTTATCACGAAATCAAAAACGACATTTCATTGGCTCGATTCCAATCGAATTAGACTAGCAATTTGCCAAAAATGAACAAACCCGAAGTTATCATGAAATCAAAAACCACTTTTCATTGGCTCGATTGCAATTGAATTAGTCTGGCTATTCGCCAAAAATGAACAAACCGAATTTATCATGAAATCAAAAACCACATTTCATTGGCTCGATTACAATCGAATTAGACTACCAATTCACCAAAAATGAACAAACCCGAAGTTACCATGAAATCTTAAACCACTTTTCATTGGCTCGATGCCAATCGAATTAGACTAGCAATTCGTTAAGAAATGAAAAAACCTGAAGTTATCATAAAATCAAAAACCACCTTTCATTGTCTCGATTCCTATTGAATTAGTCTAGGTATTCGCAAAATACGAACATACCCGAAGCTATCATGAAATCAAGAACCAGATTTTATTGGCTCAATTCCAATCGAGTTAGACTGGCAATTCGCCAAAACCAATCAAACCTAAAATTCTCATGAAATCAAAAACCACTTTTCATTGGCTCGATTCCAATTGAATTAGACTAGCAATTTGCCAAGAAACGAAAGAACCCGAAGTTATCATGAAATCAAAAATCACTTTTCATTGGCTCGTTTCCAATCGAATTAGTCTAGCTATTTGCCAAAAATGAAAAAAGCTGAAGTTATCATAAAATCAAAAACCACGTTTCATTGGCTCGATTCCAATCGAATTAGACTTACAATTCGCCAAAAACGAATAAAACCGAAGTTTGCTTGAAATCAAAAACCACTTTTCATTGGCTCGATTCCAATCGAATTACACTAGCAATTCGCCAAAAAAAGAAAAAACCCGAGTAATCGTGAAATCAAAAACCACTTTTCATTGGCTTGATTCCAATCGAATTCGACTAGTTATTCGCCAAAAACGAACAAACCAGAAGTTATGTTGAAATCAAAAACCACTTTTCAATGGCACGATTCCAATTGAATTACACAAGCAATTCGCCAAAAATGAACAAACCCGAAGTTATCGTGAAATCGAAAACCACTTTTCATTGGCTCAATTTCAATCGAATTAGACTAGCAATTCGCCAAAAATGAACAAACCTGAAGTTATCTTAAAATCAAAACCACTTTTCATTGGCTCGATTCCAATCGAATTACACGAGCAATTCGCCAAAAATGAACAAACCCGAAGATATCGTGAAATCAAAATCCACTTTTCATTGGCTCGATTCCAATCGGATTTGACTAGCAATTCACCAAAAATGATTAATCCCGAAGTTATCTTGAAATCAAAAGCCACTTTTCATTGGCTCGATTCCAATCGAATTACACTTGCAAATAGCCAAAAATGAACAAGCCCGAAGTTATCGTGAAATCAAAATCCACTTTTCTTTGGCTCGATTCCAATCGAATTAGACTAGCAATTCGCAAAAGACGAATGAACCCGAAGTTATCATTAAATGAAAAACTACTTTTCATTGGCTCGATTCCAATCCAATTAGACTAGTGATTCGCCAAAAACGAACAAACTCGAAATTTTCATGAAATCAAAAACCACTTTTCATTGGCTCGATTCCAATCGAATTAGTCTAGCCATTCGCAAAAAAGGAGCAAACCCGAAGTTATCTTGAAATCAAAAACCACTTTTCATTGGCTCGATTCCAATCGAATTACACTAGCAATTATCCAAAAACGAACAAACCCGAAGTTATCGTGAAATCAAAAATTACTTTTCATTGGCTCGATTGCAATAGAATTAGAATAGTAATTCGCCAAAAATGAACAAACTCGAAGTTATCGTGAAATCAAAAATTACTTTTCATTGGCTCGATTGCAATAGAATTAGAATAGTAATTCGCCAAAAACGAACAAACCCGAAGTTATCGTGAAATCAAAAACAACTTTTCATTGGCTCAATTCCAATCGAATTAGTGTAGCCATTCGCCAAAAATGAACAAACCCGAAGTTATCTTGAAATCAAAAACCACTTTTCATTGGCTCGATTCCAATCGAATTACACTAGCAATTCGCCAAAAAGGAACAAACCCGAAGTTGTCGTGAAATCAAAAACAACTTTTCATTGGCTCGATTCCTATCGAATTAGACTGGCAATTCACCAAAAATGAACAAACCCGATGTTATCTTGAAATCAAAAACCACTTTTCATTGGCTCGATTCCGATCGAATTACACTAGCAATTCGCCAAAATCCAACAAAACCGAAGTTATCGTGAAATCAAAAATCACTTTTCATTGCCTCGATTCCAATCGAATTAGACTAGCAATTTGCAAAAAACAAACAAACCCGAAGTTATCATTAGATGAAAAACCACATTTCATTGGCTCGATTCCAGTCAAATTAGACAAGTAATCTGCCAAAAACGAACAAACTCAAAACTAACATGAAATCAAAAACTACTTTTCATTGGCACAATTCCAATCAAACTAGACTAGTAATTTGCCAAGAAACGAAAGAACCCGAATTTTTCATGAAATCAAAAACCTCTTTTCATTGGCTCGATTCCAATCGAATTAGTCTAGCTATTCGCTAAAAATGAACAAACCCGAAGTTATCACGAAATCAAAAGCCACATTTCACTGGCTCGATTTCAATCGTATTAGACTAGCAATTCGCCAAAAATGAACAAAGCCGAAGTTATCATGAAATCAAAAATCACATTTCATTGGTTCAATTCCAATCGAATTTGACAAGCAATTTGCCAAAAACGAACAACCCCGAAGTTATCATGAAATCAAAAACCACATTTCGAGCTCATTGGCTCGATTTCAATCGAATTAGACTAGCAATTCGCCAAAAACGAACAAACCCGAAGTTATCACGAAATCAAAAACGACATTTCATTGGCTCGATTCCAATCGAATTAGACTAGCAATTTGCCAAAAATGAACAAACCCGAAGTTATCATGAAATCAAAAACCACTTTTCATTGGCTCGATTGCAATTGAATTAGTCTGGCTATTCGCCAAAAATGAACAAACCGAATTTATCATGAAATCAAAAACCACATTTCATTGGCTCGATTACAATCGAATTAGACTACCAATTCACCAAAAATGAACAAACCCGAAGTTACCATGAAATCTTAAACCACTTTTCATTGGCTCGATGCCAATCGAATTAGACTAGCAATTCGCTAAGAAATGAAAAAACCTGAAGTTATCATAAAATCAAAAACCACCTTTCATTGTCTCGATTCCTATTGAATTAGTCTAGGTATTCACAAAATACGAACATACCCGAAGCTATCATGAAATCAAGAACCAGATTTTATTGGCTCAATTCCAATCGAGTTAGACTGGCAATTCGCCAAAACCAATCAAACCCAAAATTCTCATGAAATCAAAAACCACTTTTCATTGGCTCGATTCCAATTGAATTAGACTAGCAATTTGCCAAGAAACGAAAGAACCCGAAGATATCATGAAATCAAAAATCACTTTTCATTGGCTCGTTTCCAATCGAATTAGTCTAGCTATTTGCCAAAAATGAAAAAATCTGAAGTTATCATAAAATCAAAAACCACGTTTCATTGGCTCGATTCCAATCGAATTAGACTTACAATTCGCCAAAAACGAATAAAATCGAAGTTTGCTTGAAATCAAAAACCACTTTTCATTGGCTCGATTCCAATCGAATTACACTAGCAATTCGCCAAAAAAAGAAAA